>NW_026250388.1:0-67872 GCF_024244105.1 Nematocida minor | reverse complement strand
GCCTGCTTAACTGCCATTTCAGCCTTATGCGCCTCTTCTTCTTTTTTTCTCAAAAGCTCTTTTGTGCTGGGAATCCCCTTCTTTGCCACCGAGTCCACCTGCTGTTTTAGATAGCTTTGTATTTTGCTATAGACTCCTACATTCCCGCCCTGCACATTGGTAGAGCTCAGCGTGTGCATCATCATAACTGCCAGCACACCTATTGTTAATCCAAGTATAATTATCTTGTTGTATTTTCTTAATACCTCCTCCATCTCTTTTGTGTGTATTTGTTGTTTATTCTCCTGCTTTTCATCTATCTGTTCTGAAACATTATTTGTTTGTTGTGGCTCTGAGTCCTTCTGGCTCACTTCACTGCCATTATTTCTTACCTGTGTCTTTCTAGGTACTTTTCCGTGTGATACCCGTACGCTTTTCTTCTCCTGTGTCATGCCTTGGTCGTTTGTGCTTTCTTTTATTTTTTCAGTTTCTCCAGCTTTTTTCAGTTTATTATTTTGCTGAGCCTCAACATCCTGTGATGCTGCAACTGCTGCTTTTCTTGTCTTTTTGGTCTCCTGAGGCTGAGACACCTCACTCTGCACAGCGTCTTTTGCTTTTTTCCTTGTCTGCTCTCCGCTATCTTTTCTCTTTTCTTTCTCCTTCGCTGGTTTTGACTGCTTTTTGGCTGCATCTATCTCTTTGAGTATCGATATAACCTCGCTCTGTCTCTTTTCCAGCTGCTTCTTGTTTCTTTTAAACTCGCCCACCAGCTCTTTTTTGCTGCTCCTTACGGTCGCCTTGCTTATTTCCATCTTGTTTAATATAGCACACAGCTCAATCTTTGTCAGCCTGTTCGGATCCTTTGCTCTCCTTGTTAGCTGAACCATTTGTAAGAATAAACAAAAGCAAAAATCAAATGAATAAGAACGCAAAAAGGATCTAGATTTAATTAACCTTGTCTAATTAATAAGACACGCGCTCTAAATATTGCCAGGCAGGCTGTACAGTCTCTCCTGTGCACAGACACACTCTGCATTCGATCTTGCCAATAATAGCATATCAGCAATTAATAAATTTGTAAATAGAAATATACTTTATTTTTACATACAGAAGAAATAACATATACAAACATAGAATATCCATAAACACTGCCTATAACTCTCAAATTATCCTAACTGTAGGAAGAATGCATAGATATAAGCCTAAGTGAACAATCTGTATATAACTATGCTTGTATATCTACTTTATCTGATTATTCATACATAGCTAAAAAATTGGTCTAACTCTTTGCATCCTTTCTGAGTAATTCTGTCTATCTATTTTTCTTTCATATTCTGTTCTTCCAAGGAACTAAAATACACACTGAAACAGAGAGATTGCACACAGATTTATCTGTAAGCTCTCTTACACTCTCTTAACTCTCAATAATCTGTCTCAATTTCCATGCTGTCTACACGCCATTTTTCTGCTCAATTTTTATTCGTTTTATTTTTTGCAGCCAGACACTATGCAAGTTATTATTACATCCAGCAACTCAAAGCTGACACACGAGACAAAAGAGCTGCTTCTAGACATAGAAGGAATCTTTCCCGGGGCCACTCCCATAGCCAGAAAAAAAAGGAGATTTGCACAGTTCTTAAAAGAGGAAGTGACAGAAGATGAAGCCATGATCATCCGGCTTGACCAAATAGACGAAGTGCGAAGACGCCTTCTCTTCATAAGAAAAGACGCAAAAAACAACATAACCACAAGCACATACTCGATTGTATCATACACTCTCTCGAGAAGGCTTAATGGAGCCATTGACTCGGGGCACATGCCAGAAATATCCATAACGAATTTTGATGATACAGAAAACGACAAGAGAACAATAAAAGACATAGAAGACGTATTCAGCACAGAAGACCCAGACTTTGAGGGAAGACAGCTGGTGTCCTTCACAAAAAAGAGAGGGTTCATCATCTGCAGAAAACACAGATACATCATAAGACTCCCCGAGGACCCAACAAAAGAGGAAACCGTTCGGTTGGACGAGATAGGCCCAAGGCTCTCGCTCAAGCTGCAGTCAGTAGATGTCAATGAAGAGTACATATTTAAACACACTAAAAACATAAAGCTGAAGGACTAGTAGACTCTCTGCAGCAGAGAAGAGAATGGAAAAGAATAATCTGAGAATGAATTATTCGGCTAAATGTGCTGCATAGATAAGATGTGCACTCTCTTCTTTTTTCTGCTGCTAGAATCTTTTCTGTTTTCTATTGGTGACTGGCAAATGCAAAAAAGCTTCTTCTCTGCAGTTTATTTGCCAAGGGCACCAATGGGCTCTGTGTGAGAAGCAAATAAAAATAAAATATCCAATAGATGTTTAGAAATAAAAATAGAACACAACAACCTAATTTAGAGCTGTATTTTGAAGATTTAGAAATAAAAACGATTTGCTGCTCAAAAACTTTTGATATTCTTTCCAATAAATAAGGAAAACAAAGAGAGAGATATGAATTTCAGAAAAACAGCACTTCTATTCGTATTGGCAATAGCATCGGTGTATCTGTGTGCAAAAGAGCCGTCAAAGAAAAGCGATCCAAAAAGTGAAAACAACAAATCCCTGAGCCATGGCAGCAAAACAGAAACAGAGAAAGAGCCCACAAGCAGTGGATTTAGCATATTCTATAGCACGTCAAATGAAGCCTCTGGAGGCAAGGAAAAAGAGTCAAAAGACAAAGAAGGATTTTTCCACAAAGTGGGAAGCTTTTTCACAAAGATCTTCCACAGGATATTCGGAGGCAAAAAGAGCAGCTCTTCTGAAAATAATGCAGAAAATCGCGCAGGTAAAACCAGCACTGGTGTGCTAATGATTGCAGGCGAGTCTAGTTCAGACTCCAGCGCTAGTACAAGCTCCAGTGGTGCTGAAAAGAAAGAAAATCCTTCCAAAAAGGGCTAACTTCTGCTTATACATATTTGGTAAGATGAATTAATAATGTAGGTGTAAAATAGCTACAACCATCCGCTCTTATTCTTGCGCTAAATAGTAAAAGGTTATTGGTTAGCGTATATTTGGTTCTTGCTTGCAATTGGTCAGCTCGCTCTACATAAATGGGTGAATTTGTGTGCTAATAAACATAAATGAGAATTCACAGACTACTTGTTTTTTTATGCATTGTGTTGTACTGCAAGTGCTCCAGGAAAATTAAAAAAAAGAAGCACTCCACAAAGTTGAAAAGAAACGCTTTGAAAACAACAGGAAACATGCTGAAGATAAAAGTATAGAGCTGTGTACATACTAAACTGCCATACAGGACACTGTGAGAAGATATAGCTTGCTAAGATATTCTGTGCTTCTATAGACACTTTCCTACTGCTATTTCTACAGTGTATGTACTTCCATGGACTCTTCTCCAGATTTCAATAATAAACTGTTGTTGTAGGCTATCCTGTTCTTCTAATGATACATCTCCTGGTTTTATTCGTCTCTATCTACAGTTTTAAGTCATGTGTATTTCTAACAAGAACATCAAACGAATAAGACCAAATGAGTGAATAAATGAGCATAGTTGCATTTTATTTTTATGGAGAATAATGTGCCAGTACATCCGGTAGAAATACTTCTAGAGCAGTGGACACACTTCTAGGGCATTTACATGGCATGCATCACCTAGCAGCGCTCTTATGCACTGGACGTATCTTGAGTCAGCTAAAAATAAACAGAAGAGCATATTCACTTGAGGAGTTGATGAGATTAAATATAAAAATGTAGTGTGAACCACTATCCCGCACTATAAAGCGTATTGTGATTGAAGAATTGCACACGTCTTGAGTAGTCAACCGTGGGAACTAAACAAGAGCCCTTTTTTGTTCGACCGTGTTTGTAGAATATGTGCACAGGGATGCACTCTATAGCAGAAATGCCTATAGCACTCTGCACACAGTCCAGGGGTGCAAATTATTTCTCTTTTTATAGCCCTCTTAAATATAAAAAGAAAAATATTTTAGAGCCCTGTGTTTTTTCTTAACTTCATTCTGCTTATGATGATACTGTTTAGACTTATACGTGCTGACACATTAAATATAAACTACAACGGTTACTGAAGCACTTTCATTCTAATATCTTCTCTGTGCAATCCAGTGTATGCATCTGCGTGCTTTCTCTGTGGCCTACAGTCTATTTAGCGCTCTTCTTTATTTTATTTTTATGAAAAACATTACCGCGTGTGTGCAGTATAAAAAAGAGTATATCTATGCAACGTATGTCTACAGCGAAAAGCGCAGACACGGGTGCATAACCTACAAAAACACAGAAATAGAGACAACAGGCACATTTGACCTTTCACTAGATGGAGACAGACTGATAGCCAGTAACTCTAACAGTATGATGGTTATTGATCTTGGAAAAAAAGAGAGCTTAGAGGGCACGAGTGCCAGTGTGTCTGCTGAGTTATATAGCACTGTGTACGAGAATGGAATAAACAACTATAAGCACTGTCTGCACAGAGACAAGCTGTATTCAGTCGGTCTTGGGGTGTACTCAGAAATAGACTTGCACACAGGAAGCATCAGTAAACATACGTACTACTGCAATAACAGTAAATGCATACACGATATACTCTCTATCGTAGTAGATGATAAGTACATTTACATAGGATGTGATATAGGATGCTTGTCTTATATAGACAGAAAAACCCACGAAACAGTTCATACTGTATCATACAGCGGAGGAGTTACATGGCTGAACACTATTAGCAATAAAAAAGACAGGATAGACCAATCTACAGATATAGATGGTGTAGAAGGGGCTTCTTTGGAAGTAGGAACATACAGTGGAGAGTATTCTCTTATATCAGGCAATTTTCAGAAAATAGATAAGAACACAGGAGGTATCATATGGCGGGTATACAAAACAACTGTCAATGGGAATGTATACAACATATTAGCGCAGTCTTATGATGGTATAGGCATATACACGGAAGACATGGTGGAGATACGCACAGTGCCAACGGATGACTTGGTGTATACTGTGAAAATAGACGAAGAAAGCAAAGTGATCACAGGATACAACTACTATAAAGGGACACTAATTAAAATCAATCTTTATGAGGCCATAGACAGCGCCAAAAACATCCAGAAGTAGAACATAGACAGCGCCAAAACATAGAAAGATGTAGACAGTCAGATCAGATGCAAAGGCCTCCACAAAAAGACTGTATATGCTTTCATTGTAAGAGTCAACATTTGCAAGTGCAGTGTTTATTTAAAACAAAATTATGCACATCTTACTGCAAAAATAAATGAGAACACTTCTGACTGTTTAAATCTAGCGAGACAGTGGTCAATTGATAGTTTATGTAGATAAATTGAATATTTCCTCTTTTGAGCTGTAACACTTTGATCTTCTCAGATTCTATCACAAATGATCTCTATAGAAAGTATATATACCTCGATGAATCTCAGCAGATACACATGTTGGAACACAGAAAAATAAGAAAGCCAAGACTGAGTATCCATCTGCAATGCATTGCTTTGATTTTAGTGCTCATCAAGATAGTACGATCAAGCCAACCAGGAGAAAACCTTCTTTACAATGAAAACCTAGAGTCTGATAATAATAATCTTCCTTTTAGCGAAGGAAGAAATAACTACTCGGAAATAGCAAATAACCTAGTCAATACTTTTATAAAGCTAAACATGGACATGAAAAACAGAAAAGAGCTCGATGAACAGATGGCCTTCCGTCTAGGGCAGGAGAGTGCTCCAGATGGCCAAACAAAAAATACGCACGCCTTCACTCCTGCACATGCTTCAAAAGCTCCTTTCAACCTCAAAACCAGAGAAGAAATCGAAGATGAAAGAATAATAGCTAAGTCGCTGGCAAGTCTCTCCACGCATCCTTTCAAAGCAATTGAAAAGTGCGATGTGTGCTGTGCCTGCAGGAACAGTGCGCTTGTAGGCTCAGTTGGAAGCGGGAGGAAGTCTGCATGCAGCAAGAGAGTCCTGGTTGAAATCCAAGAAATTCTGAAGATCGTGTTTAAAGATCATGTATCTGCTGTAGGTACTGGGGAGTCTTCTCTACTAAACCAACTCTTCAGCAGAGCCTTACCTGAATCATGCTCTTTTACGAATAATATCGTAAGAAGAATTATTCTGATCCCAGACTCGCACATTGTCCTCAAAACATACCTGATCATTCTGCTGGACTCCATCCTCATGGACCTGTGCAACAGCTACCACTGTCCTCTGTGCCGGTCTCTATACTCAGAGCCTGGATTTATGATGTACAGAGTTGTCCGGGCTGCAAATGTGTTTACAAAATCTCGTGATGTGAGAGGGCTTTTCGGAATGGAAAGACTGGAACACTCTCTGAGCTCAATCGAAGAGGCTCGGCGCCTGCTAGTCTCGCTGAGTGGAATGTTTGACCTGATCAAAATAAACTCAGAAATGAGAGGCATATATACCAACGTAATCACCAGAGACATCACTAGAGGGCCTTCTAAAATGGAAACTGTGAGCGAACTTCTTACGTACATGCTGGGACTGACGATAGTGCTGAACTCATCTGACTCCATATACTACTTTTTGGTTAACCTAGACTCTGCTAATCTCACTGGCAGCAATCTCATTCCCATTCCCAATGTGTACAACATGAGCACACATATATACGATACATTGGGGGCAATAGGAATAAACGATAAAAATATTGCAAACATCATCAGACAGTACAACAGTGCAGCAGGGAGCAACGCGCACATTATGCAGGATGGCATCATAAAAACTTTGCAATCAGCGGGCTTATTTATGCAGTCTCCTGCGAATGTCAAAGTAAAACTGGCGCAACCTCTTTCCTTATTCAGCACGCCAAATCCTATGAGCTTTGCAGGAGCACATACAAATTACATGCCCAATCAGATGCTCAATCTTCCAAATGTAGCCATCAATAATCCGCAGGTAAACTATATAAGTTCCATGCAGCATAATGTGCCTCTTCCCGCTTTTTCTGAAGTCTACACCTATCATCCTACGCTTAAAAAAGGGCTCTACAACTCTCAGAAAGATGAAAAAGTGAAGACACTAGCGCAGAAGATAGACAGTGCCATAAATAGCAGTGGTGCGAGTGCTGCTGCAGCCCAGCAAAAGGGAGCGAAATCAGTGAATTTCCCAGATAAAAATTTTAGCAGATTCGTACCTAATGCGCAAAACTACTCTGGACAGGCTCCAGTGCAGGTGCCAACAGCAGCTCCAAGACAAATCAAAGTCCCAGTTCGCATAGAAGCACAAATACCCGCGCAGATGACCATCCCAGCCTCTCCCCAGCAGATGCCCGTGCATCAGGCACAGATGAGTCATTCTGTTCCAGTGAACTACAGAGTTTTATCAGTGCCTGCTGGAAGTGCCCCTTATTTGGGCCCATCTCTTCAAAAATCAAATGTTGTTACTCCTGGAGTTACCTATGCTAGTGTACTGCACAACACTTCTCCCACTGCAAGAGCTCCAATGGCTACGTACGGGCATCATTAGCCGCATTCTTCAATGTGCTGGTGGCTTACTCTATGGATATACTAAATAAATAGTAAATATCTTCCACTTTTTTAATATTTACACTCTGTTCTTCTACATTGCATCTAGACACACCAGATTCTCGAAATAAAAAGTTTACTAGAGTATTTTTCTCTACAGAAATAAACTAGTACACTTAAAGAAAAAACTTATTCTGCAAAATAAAATGTACAAGTTGTGTTCATTTAGCAAAGTAATTTTACAGAGCAATAAAATACACAAGAATTACATCTCAGCCATCTAATGTAAAAACATAAAGAACACTATACAGCTGATCACCCAAGCACACGCTGCTATCTACACCAAAACAGAAGAGCATAAGTTAATAACACTTTTTATTAGCACCAGGCGAAGAAGAGTCTCTAGAGCACACAAACTACCATTGAACTCGCATGCTCTTTCAACGGTTTATTTTCACGATCAGAGAGTGATGAGAAGTAAAGTTCTGGATATTTCCATTTATAAATATGTGGTGTATTTTTTTTTTATGAAAATTTTATCCATAGATTTAGGAAGTTACAAAACAGTGGTTGCTTCCTCAGACACGTCCGCAGGAGAAATAATTCTGACAAAAACCGGCAGCAGAAGCACAAAAATGGCCATTGACTACAGAAACAAAATCCGAGAGTTTGGAAACGTCAATGTAACGTGCAAAGAAAGAGAGAAGGTCGCAGAAGACATAAGAAAAGAAATAGAAGAGCTCGCAGAGCAGATGAAAAACAGAGGAGCAGAGAGAGTAAAGATCATGCCCACATCGCATGTCTACGGGCTGCTGAACAATCTGATAAACAACTACACACAGGCGAAGGGCATATCTTCAAACGAGCTGGAGATAGAGATAGTGGTTCCCTCAACATACACACAGCTCCACAAAAACATTCTTATCAAAATACTTAACCTCATCAACCCCAAGGTGCAGGTGGAGTGCATCACCGACTCCATGGCGCTGTCCTCGTACTATCTCAGCAGAAGAACACCCTCAAGCTACAGAATGGTCGCATTTGTTGACATAGGAGACGCAAAGACCACGGCTACTCTCGCTGTGATCAAAGACACAAACATAAACGTTATAAACAGAGTAACAGTGGAAGCTGGAGGAAGAAACATCACAAACCATCTCCTTGAAAAAATATACAGCGGGCTGGACAAGAGCATCCCCGATCTCTTCAGCAAAAAAGAGTTCAGAGTGCGAAACATAAAGAAAATAGAATGGATCAAAGGGGCTATATTCGGTCTTCCATCTGTCAGCACACAGGTCGATGCTTCGTACGACAAGTCTGTGGGTGTCTGCATCACCAAGGCCGATATAGAGGAAGTGCTAGACGAATTCTCCGAGCTAAAGAAGAGCTTAAGCTTGATACACAAAGAGATGAACGATGAGTCTGTTTTGGAAAGATACAACCTCAACTCTGAAGAAGACATAGAGCAAGAGCTGCAAATAACCGGAGGATCCTCGAGAATGTTCATCTTTGAAGATCTTGTGCACAGCATATTCCAGCTGAAGCCAGAGGTACACCTGAATGCAGACGAGTCTATTGCGCTGGGCGGTGTGTACAGAAGGCTTATGGAGAGTCCTTTCCACAGATTCAGATACGATCCTCTGATCAAAGACGTTCTTGACCATCCATACGTCATTCTGATTTCAGAAGAGAACGCAGAGACAAGAGCCATAAGAGTGTTTGAAAAAGACACAATCTTTGTGAAAGAAATGAAGTCAAAGATCCTTGGGAAAAAATACGACACTTCGATAGTTTTAGAACAGAACCCAAGAAAAACAGTTAAACTATCCAAGATAACAGAGAGAAGCACAATTACAGTGTGGTCAGGAGACTGTCCAGTATACATGCTGAAGCTAAAACCCACAGAGACTCCTGCCGCCGAAGAAGGAGCACCCAATCAGAAACAAAACACTCCAGAGCAGACACCCAGTGATGGAAAAAAAACCGTTAAGCTAGTTATGTCTCTAAACGGCACAGGAAATGTTGAAATAACATCAGAAGATGTAGAGATGGTTGACGCACTGGATATGCTGAACCTTGCAACACTGAAGAGAACAGAAGACGCATATTTAAATAGAGAAAAAACCGTTTTAGAAATAGAAGGAAAGATAAACAGCATACAGGCATCGATGTTTGAATCGATCGAGCTCCTTGGCGGCGAGCTATCAACTCTTCCCTCAGCAGAAGCGGTGATGGCAGATCTCTGGGAGCGCTCTCAGACAGTAGAGTCTCTTGCAGCCTCAGCAAAAAGCATGCAGGAAGTTCTGGCCTTCGAAGAAAGCGTTGAGAAAAAGCTGTCCCTTGAAAAAGAGTGGAACACACTGGCCACAGAGGTAGCTTCAAAGGTCTCCGAAGCACACTCTCTGGAGCTGTCTCCTCCAAAGTACCCCGGTGTGCTGTCTCTGTACAGCATTTCTCTGCACATGGAGAATGAAGCGCAGAAAGAGCTTGAGAGAAGAGAACGAATCAGAAAGTATGAAGAAGAGCAGAGGCAGCTTGCAGAGCAGAGAAAGCTCGAAGAGCAGAGAAGAGAAGAGGAGCAAAAGAGGGCTGAAGAGGAGCAGCAGAACCAGGACAACCAGGAGGGCATAAAAGAAACATCAGAATAGCAATACGCGCACTAAGAGAGTGCAGATTTAAATTTAAATAAAAGATGGACCAATTAAATGATAGCCCGAGATATTGTCACTAGCTTAGCATTCAGCTCTTTTTTAATTACCACAAATGGAAAACTGTAAAAAAGAAGGGAATAGCCGAAAAAGGAAAGGTTAGAGCAGTACATTGTGTAGATATAAAAGTCTTTTATTTCTAGATCATTATTAGAAAGAAATTACTTCATACTGCTGTTTCTGCTTTTTGGGAAGAGAGCTGCCTGAGGGCTGATTGTCAGCGTACAGATGCTTTGGCGCTTTCTCCAGCAGTTTTTTGATTCCATACAGAGAGACAGAAAAGGTCAGACCCAGTATCATAAACAGGGAAATAACCGCCACTGTGTCTGCTCTCATCGAGTCCAGCCGAATCTGTTCTTCTTCTATACACAGCGCATAGCCTATTAGCATAAGCACAATAAGTATCATGCTCTTTTTTGAACTTCTCGGATAAATAGAAAGGCTGTAACACTGTTTTATGTTTCTCGCTTGGCAATTACATTTTATTTTAAAACAAATTTGTCTACGAGGATGTAGAAACAAATTCCAAAAAACAAGCCAAACGCCCCGAGAAACAGCACTTCTTCTCTAAACTCTTTTGATCTCTTTTTCTGCAGGGTAGCTTCAGCTCTCTTCATCTCTTCCGATATTTTCTCCTGGCTTCTTTTTATTTTGCTGAGCTTCCCGTCCGACTCGGCGAGTTTTTTTGTGGCCTGGGAGGAGATGTCGCACTGTTTCTTGATGGCATCTTCTGTCCCCGCAAGCTCTGCCTCGTGCTTCTCTTTCCCCTCTATTTCATCGATGAATCTTCTCTGGAGCTCTCTGCGCAGCTCTATTTGCTCCGGCTCGCTGTACTTTCCTTGGATGATCCGGCTGATTAGGCTGCTTTTGTTCTTCTTGAGCTGGCTCATGGGAAGAGTCTTGATCTCTTCGAGAAGCTCTTGTCTCTTCTCGGTGCTGCTCTTCATTATTTTTTAGAATAAAAAGCAGATTAAATATCTTATTTTTTTAATCTATACCAGAAGCAGCTTAAAGTATTTTTGCAGCTTTTTGCAAATTCTCTGAAATCCGTTGCATTTACGCCGCAGCTAGGGGCTTCTCCGTATAAATATATAAATCAATTGAAAATTTTTAATCGATGAAAAAAATGAACACGCTAAGTAAGATCATAGTTGTATTAGCGCTATTTGTCTTTGCCATAGGCAGAGTTAGCAGTGCTGATGTTCCTCCTGCACCCCCTGCAGATGAAAACTCCAAAGATGCAAATCGAGACTCAGCCCATGGCTCAGATGAAGAAGCTTCCTCTGAACAATCACCACTTAACTTAAACAATGATTTAGAAAACAGAGCAAGAAATAGACAGGCTCTTAGGGATCAAGCTGCTGCCTTGGAAGCATCTGTTACAACGTCTTTATTTGATCAAGCAGAAGCTGCATATCAAAACGCTTTAATCAAAGCAACTCAAGAAAGAGAAAAAAGAACCAGAGAAACCACAGAAACTGAACCAACCAGTAGCTTCGTATTTAACAAGGAAGAAAACTCTTCAGAGAAAGAAAATCCTATAGACACTCCAGTCAATAAAGAAGCTGAAGATGCTGCAAAAGAAATACCAACAGCCAATAACGATGATGCAAAAGAAATACCAACATCCAATAACGATGATGCAAAAGATGACAAGAACACTAACACCTACACAAGCTTTATGCGAAAGAATGGAACCATCTTCATTTTCTTCTGCTTTGGCCTCTACATCGTAATACTCTTCAGTGTGCTGTACATGAACAACATGGAGTACCAAAAGTACAACACAATGCTGCACGAGTTTATCAGAAACCACCCGTCTTTTAAAAAAATATTCACCATCAGCAAAACACTGTTCTTCAGTGTCCTAGCTGCAGTATACACTTTCTATGTTATATTAATTCGGCCAAGTACCCGTTTGCAGGAGATTGTTTGCTTTTCTCTTGTTCCTCTAGTTGGGCTGCTAATATTCGCGTCTACATTCTCATACAGAATGAACCAAGCAGGAGTGCCTCTCTTTATGCAGATAGCACTGATTGTAGTGCAGATCATTGTTGTCTTTGTGATGGGTCTCCTTGGAAGCGGTCTGTTCAACTACAAAAAAGCAGCAGATATGTTTAAAAAGAACCCAATTGTTGCCACGATAATATCGGTTACTAGCATTTCTTTCATATACACGCTCCTCAGGATTCTTCTTCCTGCGCAGTACGAGTTCTGTGCTGACCTGATATACTTCTCTGGAATATATGCATTTGTCTACGGCGTGATGGTTGGAATGCAAATTCTGATGAAACTAATTAAATGGATGAGACAAAAACACGTGTCAGAAGAGTCAGCAGAGAAGCACAAGGGAAGAGAGCCAAACTTTGAAAACAATCCAGTCTTCTACGCAATTATATCTTTTGCATTCGGAATTGTGTCTCTTCTTGTGTTTACTCTGGTGCTGTACTTTGAAAAAGAATGGCTGCACAAGGCTCAGGTTTCTGCCATACTATGGGGAATTGCCAAGCTCAAAAGTGTGTCGAGTCTCCTTGGCATATCTTCAATCATAGAAGTTGTAAAAACCAAAGTATCCAATCTAGTGGAAGTTTCAAACGTTCTGTCAGCTCCTATAAACTAAACCAGCAGATGCGAATAAGCCGCAAACACCACAGCAAGCACACTCTGTCATGCGCCTAAATAATAAATAATTTGATAGTAAAATCTTCTTCTTTTTACAGTGAACAGCAGTGTAAGTACTATCTTACCTTCTAGCACCAGATATTACTGTGATACACTGCTCCATACGTTAAAAAATAGAATAAATTCAATGATTGATTGAGATATCCAGTCATCCTGGTGTACATTTATACTATGAGCTCAGCGGTGTCTATACATATTTGATGAGTTTTACGGAAAATGAGAATATTCAAAGAGTATCCATGGCCCAACTTGAACTCATTTGAAGACTTTCTATAAGAACAAAAGCTGCCCGTGAAAAGGCACAGCAT
This sequence comes from Nematocida minor, assembly GCF_024244105.1. Taxonomy (NCBI): domain Eukaryota; kingdom Fungi; phylum Microsporidia; genus Nematocida; species Nematocida minor. The sequence continues at coordinate 54,690 of NW_026250388.1, read as the reverse complement.
AGCCCAAGAATAAAAACAACAGATCATGCAAGAGTATCGATGCATCTACATAAGCACACCTCTACACAAGCATATCTTAGCTTAGTGCCTCTATGCATACCAATTGAATGGTGCATAGTGTAAATAAAGCAAGTATAGCACAACAGTACAAAACTCTTATCCATTCTTTTCCTCTTTTCTTCTAAGCTCTATGCAGTCCTTCATCCAGCACTGCACATGCTCGGGCTCTCTTTATTGCGAGATGCAGCGCCTAGATTGTTTGTAATGAATAAAAAATTCAGTATAATTGAATTGTTTTTGCTTTATTTGCAAAATAAATGGCAGTGCTTAGAACAGGACCATTAAGGCCTCAGTCTGTCAGAAGATTAGCAGCAGAGTACATGCAACTGAAGAATGACCCAGACAGCAGCTGGTTTAAGATAGACCCCGAGCCCGCAGACTTTACCCCTTTCTCCGATGGAAACATTGAGTACGTTCGCAAATGGGAAATAACCATCTTCGGATTCAAAGACACAATCTACGAAGGATACACTCTCAAAGCAGATATTTATTTTCCCTCAGACTACCCCCTCTCCCCTCCCAGAGTCATGTTTACCACGAAGATGTACCATCCGAACATATACAGCGACGGAAGAGTGTGCATCTCCATTCTGCACACAGCGCAAACAGACCCGCACTCTGACGAGCTAGACACAGAGCAGTGGACACCCGTGCTCTCTGTTAGAACAATCCTCCTCTCCATTATGCTTCTGCTTAATGAGCCAAACCCAGACTCACCCGCCAACTTGGACGCATCTTTGCACTTCAGAAGAGACAGAAAAGACTACGAAGAGTACGTTAAATTAAAAATACTGATAACATATCCGAATTCAGAAGGTATAAATTAGAGGGTGGCTGCAATGGTTATAATAAATTATATTGAAGTTATAATAAAAGTTATTTATTTGGTTTAGCATGAAGAATCTCAAGAAGACAATAGCTGAAGAGGCTGCTGCCATCAACAACAGAGTCAAAAAAAGCTCGATCAGTGTGTCTCTATCGCACTCCAACGACCCAGAGGTAAATCTCTCTGAAGAAATGCCCATTCCAGAGGCTCTTAGGCAGATTAATCTGCTGAAAAATAAAAAATGAACGAAGAAGCAGAGCAGTACAAAAAGAGGCTGACGAATGCGATCAAAACCTTGGGAAACATATTTGGGTACGAGGTAGAGCTCAGGGCCAAGAACATACTCCTTAGATCGATATACGCCTTTGACGAAGAAGACGTATTTGTTCTGCAAATAAGCGAAAGGGGAATAAGCGTAGAGGCAAACTCTTATTTGAAAAAGTTTGAAAAAGAAAAGGCCATATATTTAGACCAGGGCCGGTCAATAGGGGCTTTCCTCTCTGCGGTTACTCTCTCTCTTTTTGAGCAAAACACGTTCCAATAAACCTATATTTATTTGCAGATTTTTAACCGAAAGTTCGCGCAAAGCTGCTTGAGCCAGATATTTATGGATTATTTATTTTATTTTTATGGGCATTGAAGAAGAGGTAAAGGACGCCATAAAAAAAAGAAATAACAAGAAAGCAGAAAGTCTGTTCTCGAAGAATCTCAGCAGCTCTTTCAGCGTAGAGCTGTACCTGTCCTATCTGTCGTATATCTCCAGCACAAACCCAGACATTCTGAAAGAGTCTACAGCATATGCTTATAACCGAACAATGTACAATATGCACAGCATAGACATCAAGATAAGGTATCTAGAGATTATAATGGAGGAAGATGACCCTGAAAAAGTAAAGGAGACGTATAGCAAAATAGTGCAGATACCCATGCTCAAGATAGAAACAATAATAGAGCTCTATAAAAACTACGAAAGCACAAAGAACAGATACCAGAAAAAAGAAGCGGATCTGCTTTCAAAAGAAGCTACAGCGGTTGAAGAGTCCACGAAGATACTGCAAATAGGCACGCCTTCTGCGCTCATAGAGTACATTATAGAGCAGTACAGGAATAAGTACTCAATGTACACAGTAGAGTATGTGCTTTACAACATAGACGCAATAATTAACAATCCGAGCACCACGAGCAGGAATAGAAACAAGATGTATCTGTACAAAATCCTCCTCCTATCAAAAGATGAAGTAGATAAAGACACCGTAGTAGATAAATACAGCAGAGAAATAGTTCTGGCAAACGGCGTCTCTGAGAAAAACGAAAAAATCAGCGAAATGCTCTGGAGCGCCATCAAAAACACGTCAGACAGTCTGCCTCTGCTCTTTATTCTCGTGGGGTATACGTTCAACATAGAAAAACTGCTAGAGGTAGCGCCTGCAGGCATAACGAAAAAAAGCGAGTCTTTCTACCTCATTCTTTTCAGTGCCATATTAAAGTACAAAAACGTGGCAGGAATGCGAAAGTACCTGATTAAGTTCACAAAAGAGAAGAAAATAGGATCGATAGTCTACAGCTACTGTGCAACAGTGGAGGGCCTGATAGGCGGGGGGAACAAGTATGCAGGAGGAATCTTGCTGAAGGCGCTTAAAATGTTTTTAACAGAAGAGTTTGGAGGAAAGAACAAATACCACATATCCCCAGAAGAGAACACATACAGACTGGCTGTGGAGGGAACAAAACTTCTGCTGTCACTTGGAGATGTACAAAGAGCACACATTTTGATAGACCTGTACAATAGAGAGGGAGGAAAGAATAAGAAAAAGATTGCTAAGGTGTCAAACAGCCCATCCGAGACAGATCCCAAGCTTCTAATGGTGCAGCACCAAATACTCTACGAGTCAGGCTTTGCTGCTGTGCTCTCTATAGCCAATGAATACAGGTATAGCGACATCTTCGAGCTACTATGCAGAGTGTACCAGGTAGAAGAAGAAAAAGAAGTTAAAATGCCAGGAGTGGTTAGAAAGCTGATAGATAACCTGCCAAAACTATCTGAGAATCAGAATATATTCAGTGCGGTGGATATCAACAGCATACTTAGTATGCTCGTAAGTATAGATGTAGAGGGGTAGACAGAGATGAGTTTGTGTATAAAACCATCTGTTTTATCTGCGAAGATAAATATCGGTAGAAAATGCAAAGATCGCATCGAACTGCCTTCTAAAGCTAACTGTGTTAGCTCTGCTAAGATGTAAATGCATGGTATGAATAAATATTATTTATAAATTTTCGTAGCTGTTTTTCCTCGCTTTTCCGTGCGCGAACTGACCAATTAGCAAATATTTTCCTTTTGTTTCATCTCTGGCTCTGGCCAGTATGGAAAACATTAGGAAGGCGCAGCTGAGTGAGATAGCATCTTCTGTGCGAGAAGACAGCAGCACGTCGAGTAACGACCGCGTGGAAGAGGATGGACTGCTGGATATGCTCAAAGGCGCAAACAAAGGCCTTGCTGGATCCCTTAAAACATCGAAAGATACCACAAAGACTCTTAAGAGCCAGGGGAAAAAGCTAGATAGATCTCTCAAAAAAAAGAAGAAGATAAGAAAGAGCATTGACGAAGACGAAAAAATCACACAGAAAATCAACAGCGAGTCTCACCTGATCATGCTCAAAGGTAAATTCTTTGATAGTGTTCGCAACTTCTTTAGCTCCAACAAAAAACACAACGAAGCAGTTGATAAAGCAGCACAGGAAGAGGAGGATAAAGCAAAAGAAGACAGAGCGTCTGAGGATGACTCGTTTTCTTCCGAAGATGAGGAAATAGAGAAACGGCTGGAGGAAACTGACTCTGACGCGAGCATAGACGATGAGCTTGAGAAAACGCTGGCAGGCCTGCAGTCTCTTCGAAGGAGCGTGCACTCTCAGACACAGCGCATAAAGTCCCAGACGCATGCAACCAAGGAAATGAGAATATTGGATAAAGATACGGTGGAAAGATCCAAAAAACTAAAAGAAGAAGTCAAGAAGATAAACTAAACTACAGAGACACTCTCTCCCACTGATATAATCTTGTTCTTTATTGAATGCCAAAATATACTTCATTGCCATACAGCCAGATACACGCTAGCTTTTCATCACACGTTAAACGAAATATGTACTAATTTAATCTTCTGAGCCTGTATAGTCTTTGCGCACTGGAATCAATGTGTACCTAGTAAATACTATGCTACACCTTTGCTACACCATCCTTCTTAGTTGCAGCTGTTTGCTAACTAAACATAAAATAAATAAGCAGAGACTTGTAAAGATAAACCAATCCCTCTGACTATTAGCTTATTTTACACTTTGAGAATACGTTAGATCGCACACCAGCAATAATTATAAGAATAGATAGCTAAGTAGCCCAGATGCATCTACATCAAAGAGTTCCATCTAGATATCCTTCTATTATTTCCTGTATGACCTCCTTTGGCATCACTGATATTCCTTTCTCTTTCATTTCCTGCAGAAACTCGCTGTATATAACATTTACGTCCATTTCGCCCTGTGCCACCTTTTCCTTTATGAACTTGTGGTACTGCCCAATCGACTCGCCGTTGTTCGTTTTTATTGGCTCTATCTTTTTTGTCATGACGGCTCTGAGGTCTTTCTGCTCTACTCCTGCGTTCACCTTTAGGATGCTCTCCACCTCCGCAGCCTCCTGCCTGACTTCCACTATCTGCTGCACGCTGTCTTTTGCATACGGCTTAAACTGCACGCCTTTGCTGTTGTACTCATTGCTTATAAAAACCACCTTAAAACTGTACTTCGGCCTTTCTTCCCTCTTAAACTGTCTCTCCAGCTTTTCTTTCTGTCTTATAAAAAGCTTGTCCTTTTTTGGCCCTTCAAATTCATCCACTATTAAAACAACTGTGATCGATGGCTCAATGGAGCTCTCCACTCTTATAAAAGACTTGTCTATCAGCAGATTGCTGTAGTACACCTCTACATTCTCTTCTCCGAGCAAATTGCCTATCTTCTCCATGACATACGTCTTTCCTGTGCCTGGCTTTCCGTGTATGTAGATGGTGTGTCTTGTGCTGTCGCCCATGTACTCTGCTATTTGCTTTATTTCCTCTGCTCTTCCCTCTATCACGAGGCCCTCAATGCGCTTTTTTATGTGCTCTTTCTTCGATGGATCGTTTAGCACTTCGTCTATTTTGTCCAGTTTCTTTATCCGCTGCTTGGGTATTTTTACTTTTTTTGGTAAAAGTGGTTTTTTAATCTTTTTCTCTTTTTTCTCTTTTTTCACTTTTACTTCTATCTCTCCGTCTGTTTTCTTCTTGTTTGGTCCTCTTTTCTTTCTTGGCTGCGCTGGCTTTGGCTCTGTGGGCTCTTTCCTTGGGCGGCCTCTTTTGCCCTTTACCGGTGCTTGTTTTTCCTTTTCCTCCTCTTTTTGTTTCTCCTCCTTTCTCCTCTCTTCCTCTCTAACAGAGATGTCCAGAGCTTTTTTCAGTGGTCTTTTTCTTTCATTTTCTCTCTGCTTCTCCTTTCTTTCAGCGTCCTCTGCTTCCTCTTTTTTGCCTGCTGCTTTTGCATGCAGTGTTTCCTTTTTCTCTTTGGGTTTGGTGGCTCTCTTTCCTTCCACCTCTTTTGTTCTTGTTCTTTCTCTGACAGCTATCTTTCTCTCAGACCTTCCCATTAAAAAAAAGACACAATAACTATTTTTATTACTCTTTTACTTTTATTTATTTGCTCTCCAGATATTTGTATATCATCGGCGCAACTATTTTCCGGCTTATCGCATTGTCTACTTTGTACACCACGATGTCTTTGTCCCCGTTGATTTCTCTCTTCTCCACAGGCTTTCCCTGGTAGATCCCTTTTTCTATGAACTCCATGCTTGGGAGGTTGTACACGTAAAACTCTCTTACGTTATTTACCTTCACATTTAGCAAAAAGAACTCGTGTCCATTCTTTTCAACGAACTCCTTTATCTTCTGTTTCCATGCTGCGCTTCCATCCCTCTGCACCCAGTCTTCGTACGCATATTTTGCCGAGGAAATTCCAAAGGTTTTGTTCCCGTACTTTGCCGGATAGTTAAACGACTTGTAGTCCATCTGGAGTATTAGCTCTGTTGCTATCTCTGATTCGCACTTTTTAAATTTTTTCAGATCTGCTAGCACGCTCTGCGAGTCGTCCATTGTCAGATTCACCGACTCCAGCAGGCTGTGCACTCCGTGTATGTCTACGTTGTGCACTCTCTTCTCCAGCCCGCTCGTGTCTGTCATGATTGGAATTGTCAGAAGAAGCAGAAAGTTGTACTCGGGCGTCTGTTTTTTTTCTTCTAACAGCTTTGCATACTTGCTGTTTATGTGCCTGTATATCAAAGAGCAGCACGATCCTGCATTCAGCTCGATTGTCATTCCCTCCACCTTGCTGTGCATTTCGTTGAATTCAAGTATTGGATGATGGTCTATCACTCTATCTACAGAAAAGTTTTCCAGAAGAAGAAGCTCTGCATCTGGAAGGTTGAAGTCGATTATTGTTGCAACCACAGTCTTGTCCTTCAGTGGATACTTTTTTGCTCCATGCTGCAGGATCCACTCGTTGTTTTCTTTTACCAGATACACCAGCTGCTCAGGGTCTATGCCCATCATGCCGCACACTGTCACCAGATCTTTTTTGCATTTAAATATTTCCTTGCTAAGATTTACTACGGGAATGCGCCCCTCCATGGCCGCGAGAATGTGCGACCCTATAAACGAGTCTTGATCGCACGATGGGTTTCCCATCACCACTTCTATCTTTCCCTCTGCAATGTGCGAGTATGCGCTGTTTAGCAGTGTTTTCAAATTGCTTTTTCCAACTATTTTTGTGTACTTATCCATGCTGTAGCTCCAATTTTTTAACTTTTCTATTTATGCTTTATTCGCGGGTGTTTTTGATTGCACCAATTATCATGCCACCAATTGCAAAACTAGATAAGAGAAAAAGGTAAATTAGGCTTTTCTAGATGTCTGCACGATTGGACACACTGTACTTCTCAGACTATACTGATAAGGTGATAGATTAAATGTTTTTTCATTTGCTATTGCGGCAAAAATAAGAAAGATGCACACTTCTCCTATTCAGTACAATGGTATGACTTTTCTGTTTTGCCTCACTAAAAGGGAACTTAACAGCTGCTTTTTCATAGATGTAAAAGATTCTCATGCTAGCACTCTCGGGTTGTATTGGACTAGCCAAGATGTAAATACATTTTAGTGCTGAATCTGTCAGCAATTCTCTGGTTGTGATAGAGCATAGCACAAATTAAAATAGCATTCCTATACGAACTATATAAAGAGTTTCAATTTGAGTACATTAGCATCTTTTGTAGCTCCATTAATAAAAGAACTTGCAGTAATAAAAGTGTTTTTTCTTTGTGGATGCAATTTAAATACATGTAGGAATAAAAATAAAAATATCCAAGTTGTACACAAAAGACTTTATTGAAAAATAAATGTATATATATTTACTTTAGAAATACTTACGCACGCATACTATCACTATCTACCAGACAGTTTACTTTTTAAAGATATCTCACTCTCTATGCCTATGTGTCTTTAGCCACTCACTCTTTTCATCCAATTTACATGATTTTTCATTTTTTCTGGATAGCCTTCTGGCCTCTAGCTTCTGTCTGCACAACCAATTCAAGAGCAAAAATAATCATAGAGTTCCCATTGTAAGCGTGCAGGAGAAATAGTTCTGGTACTGCTAGTACTATGCTGATATCGGTGTACTGGCTTATCAGAGAGCTTATTTTCTGTTATGTGCCACTAAGAAAGACTTTCATCTTTTCTTGCATTGAAAAACTTTCTGCAATGGCGCAGAGAACTGAATGCTGCACAAACTAAACATAGAGCACGCGAACTACCATCTATCTACTTATCCTAGCCATAAAAAGTAAGACAGCAGGGCATCTTAGATGCTTTATTTCATTTTTAACTGCGCATGAAGTCGTTTTTAATTTTTTTTAATTTTCCATCCCTGCAATGAATACAGAAGTAGTACCAAAAACAGAGACAGAGTACAAGGCAATGGTCGAAGCCAGAGAAAGAATAGGCATTCCAGCCAACTTTGTGTCCTTCAAAAGATCACAGAGAAACGTCTACCCAAGATACGCCTTATTGAAGATGGAAAATGTAACTACAAAAGAGCAGGCTGAGAAATACATCGGAAGAGCTGTTGAGATGTACATCCCAAAGACAAAGGTGCAACTGTCTGGATACAAGGAAAGAGTAGTCACAGGATACATCCACAGAGTCCACGGAAACTCTGGAATCGTCAGAGCAAGATTCGAGAAGAACCTATGCCCTAAATTCATAGGATCATTCGTATACGTGCAGTTATACAAGGCCAATCCAAACTACTTCCAAAAAGACTAAATAAATTATATCTTGATATAAAATTCTGCCATTTTAAGCCATCATATCCAATGACAGTATGTAGAAAGACGTGCTACAGCATCTATAGCTCTTTTTAGCTCTACAAGTGCATAGAATGTAGAAATGCTATTTGCCTGTTGTTCAATCAATGCTCATGCAAAGAGTGCCTATTATTTCCATTATATGCATAGCAGCTAGTTTGTACAAAAAGATCGTCCAAATACAATCTGAGAATTTTTGCAGATAAAGACACTTGAAAGGGTTAAGTGAGCTACATTCACTTGCTTGTAGTGTCATCAAAGATCAAAGAGTATTTCTACTTGACTAAACATTAGCCATAAAAGACCGAATAAAAATATTTTCATAACGAAATCACATCGATACACAGCAGAATAAAGACGGAAACAGCTGATAGCCGCTAAACAAAATAGCACTTTTTAAACGAGTTAGTTCTTAGCCTAGGATTGTATCCTAAAATCTTAGCTCCGCACTCTCCGTAGACTTTCCCATCGCTTGTAATGTATGTTGCATGGCTGGGCGGTATTGCAGTGTGCAAAAGAGAGCACAGCGGACGACTGCTACTGCGCATGCTCTTTGGCGAGTTAGCAGCTATCCTAGACACGCTTCTTGAGCATCCCGGGCAGTTGGACTCTTCTTTTTCTTTGCATGCAGGCGTGATAAATCCCGATATCCCAAGTGCCACTCTTTGGTAAAAGTAGTTCTGTTTGTCTTTTGTCGATACATCCTTCATTAGAAAGTCCGTTATTTCTTCGACTTTGTGTTCCTTAGATATTTTGGAAAATAATGGCGATTCCCGAGGAAGCACCAAAAGAAGAAGAATTCTGCTGGGTATTTCTTTTCCGTACTTCTTTGCAAAGGCGTGTGCGCTCTCTTTGCTCTCTGCAGACTCGCAAATTCTCACAAAGTCTCTGCACACAATGGCAGTGCGCATTGCCTGGCTGTGATCTTCTGTTCCCAGCTCGTTGGTATCCAAATTGATCTCGCTGCAGTTTTTTTTGAATGCATTCTTCACAGACTCTTTTGTAACCACGTACTTCTCTATATCCACGAGATGCTCCAGCTGGTACTCATTTTGTATTTCCTTTGCTGTCTGGATAAACCCTCTTCTCCCCAAGAAGTCCACCATGCTCACTATCACCTCATTCTTAGCTTTCTCCTCCTCTTTTTTTATTTCTTTTTCAATGCGGAGACACTCCTGCTCTTTTTTTCCAAGATAATCAAGGAGAGCCTCCATCTTCTCCTGCACTTTATCTGAAGACACGCTGTTAAGACTGATTCCAAACTTCTGCACAGATAGATACGTTACCTTAAGTATTTTTCTAAGCATCACATCCTTCTCTTCCATGTAAATAAATATTCTAATATAATTATACTATTGTTTATTGTACTAGCGCAGACAGAATTAGCAAACTTCTAATCCAGCCACGCAAATTCCAGCTGAGAGAGCTGCAACAGAACATAAAGATCTTTAGATCAGCCCCAGATAAAGGATAAACTAGGAGGTGTCATCAAACCGCTGCACTCCATCTTTCGTAATTGCACAAAAGTGCAGCTTGCCGTAGTTCAGCACTAGCCTTCTTTTTACTCCTTCGTATATCTCCTGTATTAAGTCAACTGTCTCCTTTACTCCCATTTCATCTGTATGCTTCATTTTCATCCCTGTAATGAAGAAGGGAGCACCGTACCCTGTGGCCATGTGCTTGTACGATGAGCACGCGCCGTACTGATCCACCATAAAAAGCTTTCCTGTGCCTTCAGAGACCCCCCCGACGATTGAGCTCAGCTCAACAGGGCTCCTTCTTAGTCTTCCGTGTATCTCTTCCTGGAGAGCGCTTGAGAACACTTTCTCTGTGAGCTCCAAGCCATTGGAAATATTCTCGTACTTCAGTTGCTCCAGGACAGCCCGTATAACCCTGTCGCAGTCTCCCTGCTTTCCCCCAGAGATCACAGCGGAATACTTCGTTATCTCTGTGCACTTGTTGTGATCATTCTTGGGAACAAGAACGTTATTCCTAAACATTGTGTCACATGCTAAGACAACGTAATCTCTTCCAGCCACTCCAAACAGTACATCCATTATAAATAAATAAATAAAACATTATTTATTCCCGTCTGTCTCCAATGCAATCTCACCGTATTTATATTTACCAAGAAACAACAAACAATGGGGGGAGCTACAAGCAATAGAATACTTACAGCAGGCGTGTGCGCTTTTGTTCTTTTTTCTATACATCCTCAGCTGGAGAGCCCAGAGACCGGTTTTTTCAATGTTCTTTCCATTCTGTACCTCTCGTACTGGATGGGGTCATCGTACTTAAAGTCCGTTGCTGTTCTTTATTTCATTCTCAACTCTACTGATGTTCTGTACATCATCAGCAGAGGCAGACACATTCTCACACAGAACATTCTTTATTCTACTAAAATTCCCGTTCTTTCGAATATATCCCAGGGAAGATCTCTGTACAAAAGCATAAAGAGCAAAAGTATAGCGCCTATTTTCGTGTCTGTTCTGCTGAGGATTTTATTCGAGATAGCCTGGAGCCTAGGCAACCAAAGCAGGAATATTGCAGGCACAATTCCTCTGCTCTCTTCTTCAGTTGTGCACATCCACTCGAGTTCAGTGTACATGCACACATCCTCTGAATACTACGGGGAGTATAAGGGAAAGCAAGGGAGTGGAAACAGAAAAGTCGTGGGGGATAAAGAGAAGTGTGAAAACCCAGGATGGAAAGTTCTTTTGGAGGGACTGGAGGGAAACCCTCCGCCTTCTGTTCGGATTACAAGTGGGTCTGTGATATATCTGCAGGACACAGAGACTGAGGAGTATCTGCAGACATTTGACGTAGCATCGCCTCTCACCACATCGAACCAAGAAGTGTCTACAGCACCCAGCATAACAGAGAAGAGCAGATTTTTGATAGTAAACGAGGATGGAGACATGAGCAAGACAGTGCCCGTATACTTAGATGCATACTTCTATCTGAAGCACGTATCCACGGGAGTATTTGTCCGCGTCCTCAAAAGACGCATAAGTAATGAGAGCAAAAAGTATGAAATTAACGGAGAAAAAGAGACGGGAATAAACAGGAACATTGGATCAAAAAGCTGTCTGTGGTCTGGCCGGGAAATCACACAGAGGCCTCGAGGAGTCAGAAAGATCCTTGAGAGTATTATAGAAAAAGTGTGCGAAAGTGGAAGACAGATAGTGGAGAATGCAAAAGAGAACGGAAGAAAAGAGAAAGAAAGCCGATCAAAAAGAGCAGGAATATACAAATACGTATACAACTTTAATGTGATAATGTACATTGCACTCTTTGGTCTGGCAGTGCTCAGAGGTGTTCTCGGAAAAGAGAATGTGTGGGAGCAGGTTATGTCCTGTCTGCTCGATCTTTTGATTTGTGTGATATTCAAGAGAAACATAAGAGATACAATGTACTGTGCAGGAGTCATTGGAATACAGCACGGGCTAAAGCTCCAGGCACTGGTGAAGGAAATTATGAGAAGTAGAGAAAAAGAAAAGAGATCATAAAAAATAAATATCTTTATTAATAATACGATGCTCACGCTACTAAGCTCAGTATGGTTGGCGGCCAAATGCCATTGCTCTTTCTTCTAGCTCTGCACTCCTGTTCTATACGGACGGGGGCTGAGGTCACTGATCTGCCTTGTTTTGGGATTTTCGATCGGGCTGTTCCTAAGCACTGTGATCCACCGCATTTTAGCCTTACGATCTACCTTTCACACAACTTTCTTCAGTATTTCTTATAATCAGCTAACAGGAGTCACTAGCTGCTTTCTCACAGGCTTTGCGGTACGCGTATGCATTAGTCTTACTACCAGCCTCTATCCTTAGCCTTACGTTCGATCTTCCTGTTAGTCTACAACATGCCTTCCTAGCTCTGCGGTTGGGCTTGGATGCTGATCTGCTTTCTCACGGGCATACGATCTGCTGAGTCCTTGAAATTGCAAACTGCTTTCTCACGGGCTTTCTGTCCGCTTATGTGTATAAGACTTACGACTAGCCTCTATCCTTAGCCTTATGTTGCTCTTTCTGCCAGTTTAAGATCTGCCTCTATCCTTAGCCCTATGATCAGCCATCCTCTCTTCGCGTTTTGTCTACACTTCTTTGCATTCTATAGCTTTTTTCCTGAAAGTGTGTGCTCTTTGGCTCTGTGTGTTTGCTGCTGCTTCGTATGTTTTTGTGTCTCTTCCATGTTTTTTCGAGTGTATGATGTGTGATGATCATGTTCTCTTTTTTGCACAGAACCTTACTCCACTGTGCTCTCTCTTATTTTTAAAGTTTTTTCATTTTATAGTTTGATTTTTGGCCAGTTTTATGCAAGACCTGCACAAACACAAGCCAGCCATCTGACCAAGTGAAATAAAATTTTGCAAGGCTCAATTCCAATGCATAGATGCTGCTGCGAGTTTTGGACTGCTTTTGAACGCATGCCCAGCTATGCTCCGAGAGCATAGACAAAGATACTTGTTAGTTCTTCGGATCACTGCCCTTTAAATACCTTTTTTTCAATTAATTCACCAAATAGATTAAGTATCCAATTAATTTACTACATTAATTGATGCGAATAGATCGATCAATGGAAGGAACTTATTCCGCAGTAATACAAAGGCCATAGAGAATAGCTCAAGAATAGAATGATGTGTCTGCATAGACTAGCATAGCATACTATTCTGTGTATAAACAGCACCTATACATTTTAACAGAGAAAGATTCTTTGTAAAGCAGTGCTAAATGGCTTTATATGACATATACGATCATCTACTAAGAAATAAGAAATTCATCTAAAATGAAGAACATCGGATGTTCTCAATATGTCTGCACAAAAATAAACAAAGATTCTTTGATGAAAAAATAGCTAGCACAGGAGATTATAGCTGTGCGCTGAAGAACAGTCTCCACCAATCATCTGATGCAGTGATCAGCATGAAATAAAAACTAAACAACTTTTATTCTAGAACAATTCGAGCATAGAGCTCTCTTCTTCCTTTTTCCCCCAAAAGAGACAGCCCGAGGAGCCAGGACGCGTTGGTCCATCCAAATCCTTCACGCGGAACGTACCTTATGTCTGTTCCGATGTTTCCGTACTCCACATTTACCTTGTGCGTACTTTTTTCCAAATTGTACTTTTCTGTCACCACTCCATTATACTGCGCAAATATTCTTCCTATCATAGTGCACCACTTCAAGGCAAGAGACTTAGCGAGCCCATCATACCCGTAGTTGACCAAACCTGTCCACCCAATTATCTGATGAGGAGCCCATCCGTACGGATAGTCCCACTGTCTCTGCATTTCTCCTTTTTCCAGGTCGAGTGTGCAGCTCTCTTTTGTTCCCGTAAATATTCCTCCTCGTCCTATCAAGTCGCCAAGACCATCAACAAGCATAGCTGCCTTCTCTCTATCAGCAGCCTCTGCATAGAGGGGATACAGAACAGTTGCTCCTTTGTATGTGCTTAGTTTTTTTGTTTTTCCGTTATAGTCGAAGTAGCATTCACCGTTCCACAGCACTGTGTTGATTGCTACTTTTCTTTTCTTCGATATTTCTGCTATTTCAGGTACACTGCGCATTTTAAGAATATCCTGTTCTGTCTTGTACAGCAAAGAGTTCAGATCCACTGTGTATAAATAAGATGCTATTCCGTCCACTCTTTTGGAGGTGTCATGGCCTGACTCACGAACTGCTCTGTCGTTCTGCAGATACTCTTCCAGTTCTTCTGACACTTCCTCTCCCTTGTTGTACCTTTTAATGTACTCATTCAGCTGCTCCACTGACCAGTTAGCAGATCCAGGTACTGTTTTTCTGATTGCTGAAAAGAAATGCCCTTCCTCTGTTTCCATTGGTATTCCTTTTCCGCCAGGCGTGTGCCGAGTAAGCCCCAGCTCTTCGTCGTATCCTCTGTGGAAGTAGTAGTATTCTTTGATCATAGCATCTGTTGCTGATGCAAACCAGTCCTCAAGCGAGCTTTTCTCATTCGGTGCAAGATGCAAAAATAGCTCCAGCACAAGAGTGGAGAAGAGCGGAGGATTTCCTCTGAACAAATAGTACGTCCTGTTTGCATTGAGTATTTTTCCATACGCCTCTATCTGGTATCTCAGGTTCTCGGCAATGCAGAAGGCTTCAGCGAGCTGTCCCGACATTATAAGGCCCTTCGCAATGAAATACGAGTCCCATCCGTACATTTCATTGAATCTTCCCCCAGGGACATAGAAAGGACAGGGACCCACGCCCCTTTGGATGTATCCTCCTCGCTCAGACGGCGGAACAACAGGATTGTGCCAAGAACTCGCAAAAGGTATATCTTTTTTGTAACTGTCATAACGGCCATTAGTACTATTGATACAATCATTCTTCATATTTTCTGGAATAGTAGGCGATGAAAAGAAATAGGTGAATGAAAGAGAAAGCAGGCCTGGGGCAGTATCGGATAGGACTTCACGGGTTGAAAGCGAGTCTGCAAAGTACACGCCAGATGGCGCGTCTTTTGATGTTCTTATCTTTACCATTTTGACTGTAAATCCAGACTCTGCCAGAGCGCTAATAGTATTTTTATAATAATGGATGGAAGGAATGTCAAATGATGGAACATAGAGAAAGAACTCAACGCGGGATATCTTGGTGTCTATCAAAGCCAATTTAAGCCCGTTCAAGTCTAGGACTCTCCTAAGATTCTGCCAAAAGCACGTTTTGATGAGGCGCGTGAGTCTGTTGATGCTGTGCTCGTTTAGAATAGTCTCTGGCACTATAACTGTCTTAAGATTGATGTCCGCCAGTGCTAGCTCCTGCAGCAGTGTGGAGATAGAGTAGTTTCCTTCGAGCCATGTCTCATTTCCTTGGTTCATTTCGATAAGATATCTCTTGGGCCCAAGATCATCCACTGTAATGGTGGAGTCTTTAGTGGTGTCTTCCTGGTCTAGAAGCCGCTGTATTGTGCTCTGTATATTGCACACAAACTCTCTGTTCAAGTTTGTCTGTGTGGACTTTCTTCTGATTTTGGACTCTTTAATGGGCTCGGTCTGCACTGTTCTTCTTCTGCCTTTTGTGGGCGTCAATTGGGTCATAACAAAATAATAAAAGAGAATAAAATATATAGCACACAGATAATAAAATTGCAAGCACAGAGAACTTGAGAGCTTCTGCAGAACTGAAACTATTTAAAGTATCTTAACTAGCCCAGAAAATAGGCACAAAGAAAAAGAACCTTCTATTATTTGCACAAGTAATTGCTGAATGCCTGCATTGCATTTGATAGAGTGCTCAGTTAATGATTATTTACTAATACGGAGATAGAAACAGTCTCTGAATATAAAAATTTATTTAGTGAGAATGTTTGTTTGAGCTGTCTCTATATAATAGCGGTTGCATTGTGTCCTGTTTCTTTGAGATGCTTGAACAAGTCGTTTCTGTTGGCGAACACGCTTTTGCACTTGGCACAGGACATAGTGAACGCAGTGCCCGTTCTCAGATCACGGTCTTTATCGCATGGTGCCGATCTTTTCTGAGCTGGCTCTTTCCTATTTCCTTTCTGTTTGCTAGCTGATAGCGGCTTAGCAGATTTTTTGTGTTCTTTTGTTCTTGTGTGCACTTCTTCCTGTGCGGTTTCTATAGGATTATTATCCACTGGTGCTGCAAAAGGCTTTGTGCGCAGTGGCTCGTTATTCCTTTCCACTCCATAGGAAAAAGTGCTCTCCTGTTCTTCTATTTCATCTAAATCTGTGCACACAGCATCTGTACCATCCTCTACAATGGGCACATCTTCCAATTTGCATTGCTCTATCTGGTCAATGAGCTCTTGTATTTTCTCTGGCTTCATTTGTTCTAGTTTTTCCTTGTGCTTTTTTGACTTCGAGTGGTTTCCCAGCTGGTTCATGCTTTTGAATGATTTATTGCACAGCGCGCAGACAAACTGGTCTTCATCCTTTGCTGCCTGTGCTTTTTCTTCTTTTTTCTTCTTTCTTTCCTCCTCCTGTTTGCTGTACTCCATCTCCATTGCCTTTTTCTCTTCTTCTGTTAAGTTGTGGCTGTCTGTGAGTATCACTCCGTTTCTGCTGATCTTTGGCTTTACAATGTTCAGGTCTATCTTTTTCGGGACAACACGCAGCCTCTCGTCCTTTTTCTGCAGGATTTTCACTAGCTCCTTGACCTTTGATGCGTACTCAGCTCTTCTGGTCTCTACTACTTTTTTGAAATCTTTTTCTATTTCTCTTTTAATATGCCTCGGATACTCTGCGTAGTTTCTGTCAATGTCCTCGCACGAAAAGTTGAAGTGTCTCAGCGATGAGAAGTTCAGGTAGAACTCGTAGAAGGGCCGGGGCATTCCCTTCGAATACCCAAATGCAGGTGCCCTAAACAGTCCTCCCCGTGTTATGTTCTCTACTCTCGCTATTTCAGCAAACAAGTTGTTAATCATTGAATAGTTCTTTTCCTCTATCTTCTCCAGTGCCTTTGCTTGCGCAATAAACTGGTCTATGTCCAGCTCTGGCTCCTGTTTTCTTGCTGGCACTTTCTTTGAGGCTTTGTCTCCGCTCTTCATGAGAATCTCATACGCCTCTTTTATTTCTATGAACACATCGTCTGAGGTTTCTTCTCCTCTTGACCTCGCTGCATCTGGGTGGTACAGCATAGCCAATCTTCTGTATGCTTTTTTTATTTCGTCTTCTGTGGCTGTCTCCGAAACACCAAGTATCTCTCTAGGCGCTCTGTTTCTTCTTGCAAGCGTTGAGGATCCTTGTCCCATTAAAATATTCAGTCGAAAACAGAAATAAATACAAATAACAGCTGTGCAATAAAAGTACCATTTAAAAAAATAAAAATAGTATCCATTGCAAATTTCTACAATTTCTTCTTCTTTTAGATCCAATGAGAAATAGCGCTGCAGAGTCTACAACTTACGTAATAGAGCCTCTAGAAATTCTTACACCGGACCATATAAATAACAGAACGTTTAAACTGCCATCAGAAGAGCAGACAGTGTGTGGATACCATTTTCAGAGATATACAGCTAGAGAGCAAAATACACTGTATATATGCATTTGTGTGTGTTTATTTACAATTAAAGCTTTCTGTGTATGAGCTAATAACAGACTGTTGCCTATATGATCCTCTAGAATTTTTTTATTTTTTGTTATATGGATTTAATTTGGATATTAGTACTGATCTTGGCCTTTGTGCCAGCTAGTGTGTTAGGGACATCAAAAATAGGAGGAAAAGCGCCTAAAAGAAGGAGTTTATCGCGGGAGATAGCAAACGTGACGAAGCTTGCAAATGAGCTTGCTATAATAGACAACATGAGCACAAAGCCGCCGCCGCGCACAGGCTCAGGAAGGGGCGAGTACATTGCAAACGAAATGCGCAGCATTGCAGAAAACACAGAGATTCAGATGGACAGCTTTTTCAAAGACTACAAAGAATTCTACACCGCAGAAGAAAAAGCCCATAAGAACGTGGTAACTGCAGAATCATCGCACGGGCTCGTGGACATTGAAAACTTTTTTGATCCTGAGACCATCCAGAGAATTTGTGAAAACAAAACAAACACCTACACGCTGATGAATCTCCTTGTGGAGATAAAAGAAGAAGAGAACATAGACATGAAAAAGTGTCTTGCATATGTGGAAGACAAAAGAAAGCCGAAGAGTGAAGGGCTGAATAAGGACTATACAAAAGAGAGATGTAATACGCTGGCAGGGTTCCCTTGCACGCTCAAACAAACTTTGAAAATACTGTGCGCCCCAGAGCTAAAAATAACAACGCCCAGGTCTTGCATCAATCTGCTTGATTTTATATGCACGCTGTTCTGCAGGATAAGTGTCAACAACTTCCAGACGATAAAGTACGACTATTGCAATGTGGTGAGCGAAGCAACAAACAAGATAAATCTATTCGTGGCGTGCGAGGATAAGCTCCTGGAAAAGTTCAAGAACACAAAGAACCTGCAGGGCCTCATAAAACAGCATGAAGAGGTCATCAAAAGCCTAAAAAAGGTAAAAGACCACTGTCTAAACTTTACGAAAACAATGCCAGAGCTATACAATATTCTGCAGCTGATAAAAAACGAAGGCGCGCTCTACATCAGTGACTTCCTGCAGATACCGTACGACCCCACCTCGAGCACACAGCAGGAGCACATAATCAGATCGCTGAGAAAAACTCACTACACTGACTTAGTAAGGCTGCAAAACGACTTTACGGTATACGAGAAGCGCATAAACGAAATAATCACAGAAGTAAAAGAGACGAACATATACAAGTTTGACGACTTCATCAAAGCATGCAGGGATATATTCAAATACGATTTCTCCATCCTGTTTGATAAGCTGATCGAAGCAAGCAGCGTTAAGTCTCCGTCTGCCCTCCAGAAAGAGCAGCTGGACAGCATTGTAAAATCAATTACCAAAATGAGCAGATTAGATAAAGAGATAGTAGAGACTGAGTCGATAGTGCACACGAGATTCTCAAAAAACATATACTTTTATCTAATAAAACACAATATAGACAACGACGACATAATATATTTTCCAATAGACATACTATTGCTGATATATCAGAGCAATAGCACCTTTGAAAAGAAAATAAAAAAACTAGACATTTACAAAAAGGGGCACATAGGAAACTCAAAGATCAGCGATTACAAAAGCAACTCTGAGCTCGCCAGCGCAGCAAAGAAAATCAAGAGCAAGTACATTATACTGCACATCAACTATATACTGGAGGACACAATGAGGAGACTGTGCGAGTTTCAGTCCAAAAACAAAACCATTCGATCTAGATTCTACAGAAGGAATCTGGAGAACATCCAAAGAACCATCAGCGGAATTTCCGAAATAATTAATTCTAAGGAGCGGATAGACATTGAGTATGTTATGAAACTAAAGACCATTGTAAAAGATATCTTGCCTATATACAAAAAAATACTATACATACTGGACTCGAAAGAAAAGTACAAAGACCTTTTGAAAAAAGAAATGATCCACTTAAACCAGTTGTATGCAGACTGCTAGAGCAGATATCTTCTATACCGGTGCCTAATAACAAATAAACTACATTCTTAGAAACTCTTGGACTGTGCTATTGCTATCTAGTTAAAAGCTGATTTATTGATTAAACTTTTTATACTAAAAGACTCACTACACGTTATTTTCATTCCGCAGTAGTGGTAGCTATCTAGACTCATTTCTACAAAGTCTGAACTGCTCACCAATTTAACACACATATTTTGTTTTTATTTCAATTCGAGCATCTGCTAGTATTTTCTAATTTATGATGTAGCAGATCTCACAGGCATGGGCACTGAAATTCAATAAAAAGTGGAGTAACAAACGTATCTACACACTCCACTATAGCGCTACAGCCTTTCTACTCTCCGGTGGTGATAAAATTAAGCGGAGTGCTCACTTACTTCTATTTCTGTTTCTCTTATCACATGATACATGGACTCGGTCCTTTTGAGGAGAAGTGTCCGATACTTATCCACTGTTCCATCTACTAAAACATATCCATCAGAGTTTATCTCCACTCTGCAATACTCTCCGTTTATTTTTCCGTTAATTACTATATTCTCTTTCTCTATCGATATGTCTACATTGTACAGTAGCATTTCTACTATTATTTCAACATGCGTACTATTCTCTAGCTTGTTCTCTACATCGCTGAGATTGTACAGTTTGTATGTGTAGTCTGGCTGAACATACGAAAACAGCCCGAGCATGCTGTACAGACGACTTGTGCTGTTTATTCTATGATATCTCACAGGCTTGTGCTGCAGAAAAGAGTAGTCCACAGACTCTACCCCGTGCCCTTCTACACCCTTTAGCTCTTTTATTACCGATCCAAATCCCTTATGCTCCTCCTCTGTGTCGTACTGCAGCAGGTTTTTCAGCAGCTTGTACACATTGTAGTACTCTCTGTTCTTCAAGTGCAGCATGATTGAGAACGTAAATATTCTGAAATACGACGACCACTCCTCCTCTATCAGCGAAATGTCTACCTTCTTTATGGCCCTGTATATACTCTCCACTCTTTCTTTTCCTATCTGTATCACACTGCTTCCCATGCTCTGTGCGTCTTCTCCGTCGTCCTGCTGATTTTCTTTTTCCTCTCTTTCGTAAAAAATATCTATCACAAAGGTTTTCCCGCTTATCATGTAGTTGGCTCCCTGCTTATTCTCCTCTGCATAGAGGTGCCATGAGAACTCATCGCAAAGTAGCTGCAGAAACTCCAAATCACTTATGCAGTCTGTGTATGTGTAAAAGGCGTACTCGTAGTCCTTCCACCCCATTAAAAATAAAAATATTAAGCAACTATATGCACAGCCCTCCAAGCTTCTTCTCTGCAAATAAATACAAAACCTCCACAGATTTGCACATCTCATTACACCATTATATTTTCTCATTTATCTTTCTCAATAAACAGTTCCAATTTGTCTCTATGGTATATCTCCAGCAGATAGACACTCTTCTAATCTTCTGCGCATAAAATGCACAGACAGACTCTCTACATGCAACTACCGAACAGTGTGTATTAATATAAAAATTTCTTGCAAAGAAAGACTTAGCATGGAAGACGGAATTGCAGTGGTGCATGTGCCCCGTGTAAAACAGCTGGACTCTTGCTGTTTGATAGTGGAGATAGACAGCTTGAAGATTTTAGTCAACTTTGGCACAGAACACAGCCTGTCCCTGGAAATATACTCCAACATAGAATGCATCAAAGACGTCACGCATATTCTCTTGTGCTCGAGTGAGATCACATCGCTAGGCGGTCTGCTGCATCTGCAAAAACTGGGCATCAATGCGCCGATATACGGAACAGTGCCCATCAAGATTCTTGGAAGAATAGAGCTACTAGAGAGAATCGAAGTGCTGAACAAGTTCCACCTCGCTGACACGTCTGAGCTGCAGCCTGACGAGGCATTTGATAGAATCATTCCGTTGAAATACACCCAGACAGTTGAGCTATCAGATGAGATCACAGTGGGCCCTCTAAACAGCGGAAGCTCCATTGGGGGCGCAATTTGGAAGATCCGGAAGAACGAGCAAGAGTGGATTATCTGCGACAAGGTAAATCACAGAAAGATAGCGCATTTGGACGGAATGGACATATCAAACATCTACAAGCCTTCAGGCGTGATAATAAACAGCACAACGGTCAACAAGGAGCAGATGTCTCGGAAAACAAGAGACAAAACACTGATAGACCACGTGCTAAAAACAGTGGCAAGAGAAGGGAAGGTGTTTATACCCACGGGATACTTACAGCTTCTGGAGATTGTGATGACTCTGCACAACTACAAGGAAACTCGGGACATTCCCATGTCATTGTACTCGTTCTACGGCAAAAAATACTTTGACATGGTAAAGACAATCCTCGAGTGGACAGGGAGCTCTATTCTGCACAAATTTAATCAGGAAAAAGAAAATCCATTCAACCTCCTTAGTTTGACGTTTTATGAAGAGTGTGCGAGTAGCCAAGTGGATGGAACTATTATCTTTGTGATCGACAAATATGGAAACTCAGGATTTTCTCCTGTAATACTTCCCTACATTGCAGAAAACCCAAACAACCTAGTGCTGAAAGTGATAGACACTCTGCAGTACAAAGAAGAAGAGTGCAAAAGCGAAAGATTAGCTACAAACTCTGCAGAGGAAGGAGTATCAAAAGATAAAGATGCTGAAGTAGAAGCAGAGGCAGAAGAAAGCAGTATAAAAATAAAAGATGCATCCTCTGAAGAAGAAAGTGCAAAAAAAGAGACAGTATGCACAATACAGATATCTCCTATCAAATACTCTCGTCTGTCTAGCAGCGAAATAGAAACAGAGTACAAAAAATCAAAGAAAGAGCACGACGAGCACGAAGCGCAGAAAAAAATAGACAGTCTGGTAAAGCAAAAAATAGAAGACTCCTCGGAGGAAGAGGAGGACAGGAGCCAAATATTCTACAAGTTCTGGCACGAGCTGCAGGATGAAATCGAAACAAAAGAAGACCAGATAACGTACATGGAGTTTGACATACGGTGCACAGGAAGCGAGCTGCTCTTCCCAAACCCTGCTAAGAGAAAGCCAACAGACGAGTACGGAGAGCCTCTGTACATCCAGAAGGAAAAAGAAGTTGAGCAGGAGATAGAAGTTGAAATGGAGCCCAAGGAAATCCAGAAAAAAACTTTCCGAATAAGCGTGAGAAACGAAGAGACGATAAAAATACGCGCAAGAATAGAAACACTGCTATTTTCAAATGAGTGCGACATTTTCAATCTGAAAGTTGTTCTGTCGGGGATGGATGCAGAAAAGATAGTGGTGTGTGGAGAGAATTCGATGTACAGAAAAATACTGAAAGATTACTTCTCCTACACACGAGCCTCTTCTACGGTGCTGGAGCTTTCAGATAAACAGGAGATGGCAGGTGTAAGACACACCGTTCCGCTAAAGATCAGAAACGATCTGCTGCCGTATATAAAAGTGCAGAAGATTGGAAACAGCCTTATAGGATACTTTACAGGGCGAGTAGAGAAGACAGAGAAAGTTGCGTCTTTGGAGATAGAAGAAGAGCTCCCGAAAAAAGAGAATATTTGTATAGGAACGGTTAAGCTAAGCGAGCTGCGACAGGTGTTCATAGATGCAAAAATAAAAGCTGATGTTATAGACGACAGACTCGTGGTGAACGAAGGAATAATCATCTACTTCGATGGAGAGAATCTTGTAATAGAGGGCGATGTGTCAAAAGAGCTCTACACAGTGAAAAGGCTGCTATCGCAAAGTGTGGCGTATCTGAGCACAGAATAAATATAGGTGAAATGCCTGTCTCAGCCAGAAGCAGTCTATTCTGAGTAATAAAGCGCATAAGTAAGTTTGTTAAAAGTTTTATTGCTTAAGTTTGTTGCACTGCATGTGTTCATTACACATTCCATTTTTATTTTTATTCTAGTTGGCAGTAGTTTCTAGAAATTATTTGATCAATGTATTTCATTCATCAACTTCGGTTAATTATCATTTTAAACAAAAACAATAAATAAACAAAAATTATTTTTGTTATTAATGAAGATTAGAGATTACGTATTTATAGGAGCAGCAATTCTATGCAATATAGATTATTCTAGTTGTGTAAGAGTAATAAAAAAACCAGATATGTGTGTAGACAACAGCGCTTGTTCGGAGAGCCAGATCGATGGTTATATGCCTCCAGATCCAGATATGTGCCCAAGCAACAGCGCTTGTTCGGAAAGTCAGATCGATTCTATGGAAAATCCTCTTAAAGTTTCTAAAAAGAACCAGAAGACAATAGATAGCGAAATTAATTCTATTCCAGAAACTATAATCGACAACGGCACTACAATTATTAATCCAACAAACGAAACTTATGGAAAATATATGCTAAACATTGAAAATAACACAGTATTAGCAATTATGCTTGAAAGTAGGCTAATAAACCGTATATTGTTTATACATAAAGTAGGCTCAAAAGCTGAACATAAACACTTCACATATATTGGCAGAAGAATAGAGTTTGGAAGTATTTCTGAGAAAAGTAAAGATAAAATTAAAAGTAAAGGTAAAAGCAAAACTGCCAAGAAACGTGAAGAGTTTACCAAAATTGAATTTACCTTGCAGGAAGACATAAGAAATATATCTCTGCAATGCTATATTGGAAACAATATAGATCTATCGAGTAATGAAAACCATTCAGAAATAACTATTTTAGAAGAGTTTAAAAAAAGTATATACTATATTGAAAAGCTAAGCAGAAAAAAAGAAGAAAAACAAGTTTCCAACGTAGGAACTATTAAGAAGTCTTCTGACAATCCAACTTTTGTACTTTTTTCTGCTAGTGCTTCTCTACACGCAAACGAAGTAGACCTTTCTTCTTCCTCCGATTAAAACTATGAAATACTTATAGAACTATTCCATCCACATATTCTCCTTTAAAAGAGCAGTATGGAGAGAAGTTAATGCGCATAAGTAAACAATTTAATAAAACAAATTAAAAAAATAAGCATACACAGCATTTAAAAAGTTTAATTAGCTAATGGACACTCAACTCCTTAATGTTCTGTTTGGCATGTACAAAAAAGATATTCCTTCCATGTAGTCTGCAACATTTTCATAGGCTTGAGTAATATTTCCCACTATTATTGGGGTACTAGTTGCCACATTACTAGTGGTATTTTCTAGCATCTGTGTAGCTGCTGATGTGTGTTCTTTCATTCCACGGTTTATAACAAAAGATTGTATACTGTTATGCAATATTATCAGCACTAGTATTACAATAACAGTAAAAATAATAACTTTCTTGTGCACCTCTCTCATAAAAAGAATATCTCTTTCACTTTTATGCCTACTAAGTTCATCCTATTGATAAAAACATTTTTATTAAATCAATTGCCACAAGTGTTCGTAAAGTGTAGCTTTCTCATTTATAAATACACTTATAAAATTATTTGCATAGAACACTTTTTATTCAGAAGAGATCCGTATTGGCAAACACAGGTGAAAACAGACTATTTAGTAGAGAAAAACAAATAAGCAAGTATGTGTGTAGTAGTTGTGACATAAATTTATTATCTATTGAATTACAGCACACTAAAACCTCTATACTTACGCCAAACTATTGCAGCCAGTCTTCTCTGAAGTGTTTTTGGCTGTTGTTGCTTTTTCCTATCTTCAGCTTGTTTCTTTCCATTCTTTCGGTAAACTGTCTGATCTTTATCTTCTCCTCTTCGCTCTGTTTGGGAGCCTCTTTTGCAACAACCTGTGTGTATGTCTTTCTCATGTTTTTATAGTACTCAATGTCTCGCAGAGTCTGTGCGTAGTACTTGTTGTACTTTTTGTTCCCAGCTACACGGCCTGACGGGAGATACAGCTCGCTTCCGTCCTCTGACACATACCCAACGCCCTTTTCTGGATACTCGTAGAAGCTGTCGTACTCCTCCGTGTTTATATAGTTCATGTGGTTCATCGACTCCATGTGGTTTCTTGCTTTGTTAATGCACGAAAACCTCTTGTTGCAGCAGGTGCACATGCAGTACGATACTTTCTCTTTCAGATGTTTAATTAAACCATCTACATTGATTATGTACTGCGGAAGAAGCAGCTTGAACCCGTGTGTTTCCAGATGCTCCATGTAGTTTGTGCTTATTTGGCTGCAAAAGAGACACTCGTTGTCTTTTAGCTTGTATACACCAGTCTCTTCCATCTTTCTTCCCTCAGGCAGCTTTGCGCTGACTGCGTCCTTCTCTTTCGCTTCTACTTCTTTCACCGGGTCCAGGCCAATCAGCTTTCTTTTGATGTTTTCTTCGTGCACTGCGCTCTGGTAGTGCTCTGTTTTATTTTCAATTATCTCGTTGCATGTTCTGCACTTCATTAGACTTTTATTTGCAAAATTAATAAAAGTTTTTAAACTTTTCGCAGCTGCACTGAATGTTTAGAAAGCTCAGAAAACTCTACTCCTCCAGCCACTCTTCTGTATACCTAGCCAGTAGCGAAGGAATGGATGGGCGCCTGCCTGCAGAGCTAGCCATTAAGAAAATTAAAGGCAGCAAGAGCAGAGAAATCGAGATATTAAAAAAAATTAAACACAAAAATATCATCGATGTCTACACATGCTCTAGTAGAAGCTCCAAAAGAGGCTATATTGCTATGGGCTACTACAAGTACAACCTGAAAGAAATACTGCCAATAGCTTCACTAGAGTACAAATACTATATAATCAGCTGCATTTCAGAAGGTCTTACTTATCTACACAGTCTTAGCATAGTCCATAGAGACATAAAGCCACAAAATATCCTGATCGATGCACATGCAGTAAAGATAGCTGATTTTGGAAGTGCAAGATATCTCCCCCTAGAGACACAAAAAGACAAAGAAGATTCCAAAAAAGGAAGAGAAAACTCTACTAAGACAGATATTTGTGCTAATACTGTAGAGATGGCTTCTTCTGATGCTTTAGAGAGTGCTTGTGAAGATGGCTTCCCTATTAATGACAGCTTTGAGAGCAGTAGCGACTTTGAAATGTGCGAAATAAATAAAAATACACTCGAACGCTACGAGAATGAAGAAGAAAATAAAAAAGAAATGACAGGCATAGTTGGAACTCTCAACTACGTTCCCATGGAGATTCTTCTGGGCTGCAGAGAGTATGGATGCGAAGTAGACTTGTGGGCAGCAGGATGCACCTTCTGGGAGATTCTTTTCAATGAAGTCTGTTTCGAGGGAGACTGCGAGATAAACCAAATAGGAACAATAGTGTGCAAACTTGGTGTTACCAAAGAAGACAAAGATCTTCTAGAAAAGTATCCATACAGCGGATTTGTGCCCCTTGCAGAAAAAAAAGACCCGTTAAAAGATCTGTCCCCAACAGACAAACACATCTTTGAAAATCTTCTGATCTTCGATGCACAAAAGAGATCTTTTTACAGCATAGACACACTCCAAAAGCTCTTGTAGATGAAAAAATAAAAGTAAACCCACCAATTTGACATTTTTAATTGAATCAAATAATAACCCGTTCTGTTTAGTTTATTTTAGATATACAGATGAACAAGATACTCTGTGCTAGCACAGTGATGCTTTAATCTCACGCAGGCGCCCCTTGCGGCTTCGCAGTAGCATCTTTTTTAGAGCTTGAGTGGGCATCATGCGGCTCGCCTGTCTCTTTTCCTTCTGCTCCTTCCTTCGTCTGCTGAACTTGGTTTGGCGATGTTGTCACGAGCGAGGAAAAGGAAAGAAAGACCATGACTAAGAAAGATAGAATAAGAAAATACTCTAGTGAAAATTTCATTTCTAGCCCCTGTAGGTCCTCGCTATTATAATATCTTATCCAATTCGCATGCAAAAACTGCCCAATAAGCGCAATCTCTGTTTCAAAATAAACCAATCTTCTGCTCCATGCATAACCGAAGATCTGCCAGTGCTCAAGTGCCCGCAAAACATCGCAATGTAAGATCAAAGAATACTAAGTTATTTATT
The DNA here is from genome assembly GCF_024244105.1 of Nematocida minor. NCBI lineage: Eukaryota > Fungi > Microsporidia > Nematocida > Nematocida minor. The sequence continues at coordinate 27,408 of NW_026250388.1, read as the reverse complement.
TTCTCTGCTTGCTCTTGAATCTCTTGAGATAGAAGCTAAGCTCTTCAGCCTGTAGTATGTGGCCGTCAGCACTGCCAGACTGCCCGGGCCTTGAGGAAATGACTCCGTACAAGTTTCCTTGCTTGAACTCTTCTACGAAAACAGGGTCTATCTCTGCGATGTCTGCTTCCTCTTCAAGGATTTTTTCTATTACGGGAGTGTATCCAGTTGGGTCTAGCTTTACAACACATCCTTTGGTCAGAGTGTTAGTTCTGACGAGCTCGTTGTTGCTTGCGTTGTATATGACCTGCGTGATTGCGCACTTCAGCGACACGTTGTGCGTCTTGAGAGTAAAACTGCCTCCAGCGAGTCTCAGTGCTCTCATCTTGTAAGTGCCTCCTCTCACTCTCAGCTGTTTTACCTTGGTTGGTCCGACCTTTGTGTTTGATGCCTGTCTGGCAATGGAGTACTGCTTCTTTGTCATTTTGGCTGTTCTTTTTCCACCTGTGCTCTTTCTCTTATGTTTACCACTTCTTGTTAAACCCATTCTGCAGGGGAGTTAAAAACTGAAAATAAAAAATAGAAAATGTACCGAGCTGAAATACACACCACAGAAAGCGGGTCTGCTGTCCGCATCGTCAACACAAAAACAGCAGAGTATGTTCTAGTCGGAGGGTTTGAGGGGATCCAGCGCTATGCCGCAAGAAATAAGATAAAATGGAGCAAAATGGCAGTTATATGCCTCTGCAGCCGGTTTGAAGCAGTGCCAGCTATTTCTGCAGTGCTGACCCATGGGATCCAGAACAGCCAGCGCACAACAACTTATGTGTGCAGTGAAAATACGCTGAATACAGTGGGAAAGATCGGAATAAGCATAGGAAACCTGGAGTTCTTTGATAGATACAGTCCAAGCAGCAAACAGTTCCCTCGCATATCGATCCAGGAGATAGAAAACATCTCGTATTTGATGGTTCCTCTGCCCGAGAAAGCAGGAGGATTTGACATCAAAAAGGCAAATGATCACAACATAGTGGAAAAGAGAGATATCATACAGCTCAATAAGACAGGGCAGGTGACAGTGGGAAATATCACACACTTTCTTGAACACTTCAAAAAGCCCACCATTCATTACCCAAGCATACTTGTTCTTACACTCCTATCTCCCGACTATGTCATAGATATACCAACTATCACAAATGCTCTGGCGTCCTCGGGACTGGAGATATTTGTAAGAGCGGGACCGGGAGTGTTCAAAAACAAAAAAGAAGAGCACAAAGCCCTGGGGCTTACAACAAAACTAGTTCAAGAAATAGTGAGCATCCACAAAAAAAGCTCTGTAAATACTGGAGAAAGTGCGCAGATGCAGTGCGAGGTCTATACGATGTTCAGCACAGAGCGGGAGACAGAAAGTGTTAAAACTTTTTACGATAAAATGTGCTCTGTTTATAAGCCAATTGTTAGACCTCTTATCTATCAGCCAAAATACACTAAGTATTTCCGAAATAGTAGAGTGCTGACAGATGGGTCTGCTGTAGAATATACTGAAAACAGAAAAGAAATTGCATGTGAGTGGCTGCGAAGTAAAAAAGAACCTCAAAGGAGTCTGAGCATGTCTAAATCAGACGCCTTCCAATCAGATAATATAAATGCAAGATCTGTCTCTGCTAATGAAAGCATCTCTACAGATAAACCGTATACAGTGTTTCTTGGAACAGCTGCTGCAGTGCCTGGTGTGTTCAGAAACGTTTCTTCTGTTCTAATGACCTCCTCTCGGGGCAGTGTTCTACTAGACTGTGGAGAGGATACGCACACCCAGCTGAACAAAATAAGTAAGAGCTATTCGTACAACTACAGGAGTCTTTCGATGATCCTTCTCACACACAGACATGCTGACCACATCCTTGGAGCATTCTCTGTTCTGAAAAAATGCTGCATGATGGGAAATAGAACAGCTTTGGTCTTTGGAAATAGGTGCATGGTCTCTGCACTCGAGCACTTTGGAATATCCTGCATATTCATCCAAAATAGCAGAGATCTAGTGGTTAAAAGATATAGATCTAATGGCAAAGAGTATATCAAAGTAGAAGAGAACAAGGAAGAGATTACTATATGCATTACTGAAAATATGTACAGTAACAGCAAATTAAAAATAGATCCATTGAACTACGTATCTTCAGATAGCACCAAAAAGAGCGTAGTAAAAGTTAGTGTGTCTTCATTGAACACATCAGTAGTAGAGTTTGTGAACCTAAAGGCAGTTTGTGCACCAGATCTCTCTATGCCTGCTGCACATAGCATTATATACGAGGTGAGCATGTGCACTGCTCTGCACATACACGAGAGCTACAGTGTCAAAGTGCAGGAGTATCTATCTAGCAATGATCCATACACTGTGGTGTATTCTGGTGACACTCTTCCAAATAAACTGTTTGCACAGCTGGGCCATCAGGCAGATCTGATGATACACGAGGGAACATTCGAGCACGAGGATCTCAGCTATGCCAGGGCCACAAATCACTCAACTATCCATGAAGCTCTGCAGATTTTCAAAGAGTCTTTGGCAAGCACTTTATTTATTACACACTTCAGCCAGAGGTACAAAACAGTTACCATTCCTCCAGAGGCATATCTGGCAATGGACTACATGGTGCACTCTTCGAACGATCTGCACTCGCAACTAGACCTTCACAGAGCTCTACAGGAGTGGGCAAATGCTAATAACGAGCCATCATTGGAGGATTGATGAAAATAGACAACCAGAAGATTGGAAATAAAGTTTTTGCAAAAATACTCCGACTATTACTCTTAGAATCAGATGCATTCACAACTAAATATATGCTATATTATCCTGCAAAACTAAAAATATTTTATTCTGTATTAAAACTGTAGACACATGGATGGCTGAGAGTTTAATTATAAAATTTACACTAATTCGTGCAAAAATTGGCTAAATATAAAAACTGTTTAATCTGAGACAAGTACATATAAAGAAACTTAAGAGTAGTTGTAATTGTTGAACGGTTGTTTTATTCTGGTCTGTATGCTTCTTTATAAGGCAAACTGAATACAAAATTAGAAATGCCCTTTAAGAGCACCAATGCTGAATAAATTTTCACTAGACAGTTTAATTGAAAAATCAATAAGTTGGGGCCATGGTAAAGCTATACGAATATCCATTTTCCTAATATGAGACACCTCATCCAGTTCTAGCAAAGGGATTGGTCTGTCGTATTTTCTTTGTAGGTGTATGCATTGGAGAATGTTCTATCCTGCTCTTACTTGTCTCCTGCTGCACCAGGCTGCTTTCTAAACTACCTTGCTCTACTGAAGCACTTGGCTTGTGTCTTTTACTTATATAAATATTATTCTCTTCTTCTTCTGCTCTAGCACTGGTGATTCTCGAATAATCGCGTGCACTACCTCCACCTGTCTCATATCTTATGCGCTCACATGACGATATTTCCTTCTCGAGATCAGCGTATATGTCCAGCTTTTGGTTTAGCACACACTCTCTTTGGATGGGCGCATAGAACACAGTTTCCGGAAAGAGGGAGATAGATCCATCTTCACTCTCTTTGAAGTACGCTATGTTATTTGCTACCACAGAAATGGGAACGCCTGGAATGCTTCCGCTCAGTGCAATAATTCTGCCAAGTCCAAGAGCATACAGAGCCCCTGAATTCTCAAAGACAAAAATGCCGTTATTTGATATCCCACAGAAATCAATGGAGAGTCTGTTAAAGTAAGCACTGGTAACACATCTCACAGAGGCATCCTCATACTTAAACAGCCTGGCCGAGACTCCTTCGCCCTCTTCTGTAATAACTCCTGTGTATGCACCGCTTGATGCTATTCCCTTAACCACGCCAACTAAACTGAAAATCTCCAGTAGATCCCTAGAGTAGATGGACACATTAGAGTGCAGCCCGCATTCGCTTACAATGCAGAAGAAATCAGTTCCACATGTCATTCTTTCTATTTTGGCCTTTGGCTCTATTTTTTTAACCAGAGCACCTTCAGTGAATGCACCAGTACTGCTTTTGTATACTTTTAGCAGATTCTCTGTATACACTAGCAGAAGATGCTGCGAGGCTGCAGAAAGTAGCACTTGTTTGATTTCCTTCAGAATGGACACCTCCACTGCAGTACTTCGCACAGTCACTTCAATCTGGCTGTAATCTATTCGATCTGAAAGGCTAATTGTGCACTCAGAAGACCAATACAGCATTTTATCTGTGCCATTGCTTATCAGCACAGGACCACACATCCCGTTTACTATGCAGTGTTTTCTGCTCTTATTTTCACTGGGTTTTTGAATGGTCTCTGCGCAGGGCTCTCTATCGTCTGAATGATCAGATATCTCTTTTTCATCTGAGTTGAATAGATCTTCTATCTCGGAGTCTTCTTTCTCTCTTTTTTTTTCATTCGAGCCATCATCATCCAAGACACCTGTTTTCATAAACGCATTTATCTTGGTGTTTGAGTACCTAATGGATGGGAGTGCCTGGTCCTTAACAGCTTTCACAGACGGAATATCGAAGTACTCGTCTCCTTGGTCGTCGTTCTCCTCTTCTCTGCGCACTTCCTTGATTGTGCTCCCTTCTATCCTCAGACTCTCCATCTTTCGATCTATCCACACGTATTCTAGGTCTATTCTGGATGGCTTGCTGTTTACTATGCTGTATATCAGCGATCTTTTTGAGTCAACTACAATGTTGCTGATCTCCTTTGCCAGTTTCTGCGAAAAGACTCTTTTCCCTCCCATCTCGTTTATCTTCATTATTTCCAAAGACGTCTCAGTGAGTATGAAGAAATATCCTCCCTCTTTTGTGCTTGCTATCTCTTTTATCTTACTCTCTGCGAAGTATATCGATGTAAATACCTGCCCCACCTCCGCAAAAACGGTGTTTCCATCGACACAGAATAGATACTTTCGGAAGTGCATGCACGATATGTTGTCATACACCACTTTTGACGGAAACACAATGACCCTTCCTCGCATGTCCAGGATGTAGATATTCACCCCAAAGACCACTACGTTATTGATGGGTGTGTTATGCTTTATCTCTCTCAGGGGCTTAAAAGTGTGCACACCGCCTGCCATCCTGCTGATGTTGTGCATGCTCGCTGTTTCTGTAGTGTCTCCTCCAAGTGACTCCATCTCTTCAAGCCACCCCTCTTTTTCAATACTCTCAGCAGCTGTGCTATTGTTCTGCACGCTTTGGTTTCCCTGGCTCTGCACTGTTTCTATGGACAGTATCCGAATTATGCCGTTTTCTGAGGTAGTGTAGACTATGTCATCCATTATAAATATGGAAGTTATCTTGAGAGACATCTTTGTCACCTCCTCACACTCTTCTAGGACTGCAGTCTCTTTTCTATCGCTTGTGTTGTAGTAGTATATCTGTCCATTCATTGTTCCAATCAGAACAAAAGAGTCATTTAAAGAGCAGGAAACAGCTGTAATCTGCAGCTTGCCTTTAATGCATGTGACTAGACTCATACCAGACGAAAGCGTGTACAAGTATATCTTGCTTCCCTTCACAGATGCAACCAAGTCAGTTCCCTGTGCCAACATGTCCAAATATTAAATATTTTTATTTTTATGCTCTCACAGCTCATCCTAGTTTATCCATTGGCATTACAATAACACTATACAGCTCTTTAACTAACCGCTAGGCATTACTATATACGTTATCCATGGTTCTGAACAGAAAATAAACAGTTTATGTTAATTTGCACATGTACAGAAGACTGGTAGATTTTATATTCATTATGGTCTTTATTGGCTGTTTATCATCATTTGGGCCAATCTTCACCCCACTGCATTGAGCTCTCTTTTTCGGCCTCTTCTTCTTACCTCTTTCAGCTTATTTAGCACATCTTTTCCGTTTTCAGTGTTATTTTTTACATATACAGATAAGAGATCATCAACCCGTGCATCTACAGATATGTTCACAAGTGAGGCCATTGTTCTTTCAAAGACATACAGATCCACAGCTTTGTCCTCTACCTTGTTTGTTATTTTCCCAAGGCCAAAGTCTATTATCTTTACGTCCTGGCCATCTACAAGAATGTTATTCGGAGTTAAGTCACCATGGACTACATGGCTGCTGTGCAGTAATCCTATGCACTCGTACACTCTGAGCAACAGATCAAAATATGTATTTTCTTTGTTCTCTGACATAAGACACTCTTTTAGCGTAGCGCCGGGCAGACACTCTATGACAATCGCACAGTCTAGAGTAACCCCGTCTTTTTTATGCTCGCTGAGCGTATTTTGTGCTGCTTCATCAGAGAGGACTTTTGGTGCTATGCCCAAGTGCTCTATCTTTTTGAGAAGCTTGGACTCAAAGCGTGTTCTTGTTTTGCGTATGCTTTTGTCTATTGCATCTATTCTATACGCCTTAGGGTGTCTTACTTTCACAATGTATCCGTTTTTTTTATAAACTGTTGCTTCAGCACCGATCGAAATGCTCTCCATGTGCATTAATAAAAATATTCGGAAAAATACCAGTCACACAGAGTCAGCAACTACCCAGGAGAGAATATCATTGACTCATAACTAGAGAAATCCAACTAAAGACAGATAGAGCAATGAGCTATAAGAGAGCGCCTCGCAAGAAAAGAAGACCAGCTGAGAGCACAGCTAAAAAGAGAAGCACTTACTCTTTTGCATAACCAGAAATACTCTTACTATACTTACACATTCTCCACTGCTCCATACTCCTATTTACGAGTGCACTGCTAGTACAATGCTGTTTTATCATATACATTGTATTAAGTATATTTATCTCTATCTTTTACTGGTACAGAGGCCGTATGCTTGTTCATTGGTACATTGTTAGATACTTCATGCAGCACCAGCCCAGTATCCTTAATATCTCAGCAGTCTGTAAAAGTATCGTGCAAATAGATAATAGGCCAATCTACCAGGCAATGGCAAAATAGCAAGGTATTAATAGACCAGAAGTAATAAATATTGCACAAAGTGAAATTCAAATAATACAGCTAGTGATTTAATAATTACGGTATATATTTATTTCAAAGCGCACCCACGTGCTCCAATCGCATCCCTGCTGTATTATTTATTCACTAGAGCTTGTGCTTTCCTCCTCTGTGTGACGGCGCTTTCCCCTGCTGTCACTCTCCTCTTCCTCTGAGCTGTCTCTTCCTCCAGAGGCCCTGTGCCCTCCCCCCAAATTCAGCCCTGGGGTCAGGGGCGAGTAGAGCTTCTGCGAGCTCGGAGAGCTTATTCCAAACCCGCTGAGCCCGCCAAATCCGTGGTGCGCCCCGGGGACTCTTTTTGATGTTTGCGGCACATATTCGTGGCTTGGTGACGAGACAGAAGAGCCCATCATTCCCCCCGGGGAGTAGCTAAGCCCAGGAGATGAAGGAGAGTACGCATTCCCCAGGGAGCTGTACACTGTGCTCAAATCAGGAGAAGACCCTGAATACCCGTACCCCATCTCATTCTGGGGCGACCACTCATTCACGAGAGGCCTGTCAAAGCTGCTGCTAGAGGCCATATCTGTGGAGTATATGTTGCTCGATGGAGACAAGACTTCATCTGGCGTGCCGCCCTCAAGGCTTTCATCCTCTTCAAACTCGTACTTCTCCATTGCCATGGCGCCTATCTCGATGCTCTTTGTGTCAATTAGGAGATCTGTTATTCCTGTGCCTATCTCTGCTACCTTCCCCAGCATAACGCTTTCCACCACGCCTTTACATCTGTCTACCTCTGCTGTAGCCCCTGCCTCCAAGAGTATCTCTACAGTCTCCTCGAATGAGCAGCGCATCAGGGCCCCAGACTCTCCGCGGTTGGTTCCGTGTCTGGTTATTCCGCAGATAATGCCTCTCTGTGTCATTATATCCGCTAGTATTGAGAGGTGCCTGAAGTTAACGTACGATCCATCACTTTCTATCACCGATCTGATCTCGTTCAGGATGCTTGTTCTAGCAGCTTCAACTCCCAGCACTCTCCCCATCTCCAGGGGATCGTTCGAAATGGTTCTTGAGGGATCTACTAGAGGGTGGCTCAGCACCTCCTGCAGCCCTGTGCCCTCTGTCTGGAGAATGAACTCTTTTTCTGCTCCTGCGCCTATCTCGTTAATGAACACTCTTTTTATGCGGGAGAGCCCCTTGATCATGATGGAAGCCACTGCAGCCTCTATCTTCCGGAGGTTGTCCTCTGAGTCTGGCAGCTGGCACCTGATCACCAGGGTCTTTGCATTTTCATCGCTGTGCATGCACTTGAAAAGGGTCTTTTGCTCTATTGCCCCCACTACCTGCTCGATCTTTATGCCTCCATCTACCATTGCACTTCTGTTCAGCTCCAAGCGGAGCATCCATGGAGACTCTGGGCTGTACACTGTGGGATCAAGCACGCCGTACGCAAAGATAAAGTCTTCATCAGCCTTCACAGCCTTCATTGTGGGGTCGTATATAATCTCTGACCGCATCAGGATGTCCTTGAGGAAGCACCTCTCTATTTCTTGCTGGGCCTTCTTTGCTCCCTCGAGGGTGTGCCGAATATCCTCGCGCAGGTAGATGGTAAGAGACGGCGTTTTAATCGTCTGCGCTGCATTGATGATCTCCTTGAGACGCGGCACACCGCGGGTCACTGTGCTGGCCACTCCTGCGAGATGGAAAGTGTTCAGGGTCATCTGGGTTGCAGGCTCTCCAATGCTCTGCGCAGCAAGTGTTCCGACCATTTCCCCTGCGGATACGATGGCCTTGAGGAATGACACTCTGATCTTTTCCATTGCCCACTCGAATGCCTGGGCTGAGAGTCGATACTCGCACAGCACTCTTTTAATGGTGATGTATCCCCGCAGGTGAGACCTAAAGAGAGAGAATGCAATTTCAGATATCTCCAGCACAGGGCTAATGGCATCCTGCAGCTCTTTCTCCAGGGCCTCCCGTGCGCGCAGTATCCTTTCGGGGTGCAGCTCTTCTCCGCCCCATGCAGATCCCTCCATGAGGGAAGAGGCCTGGAAATGCCCTGCCTTATGAGGGCCTCCCATCTTCACCACTACGCCCGCCATGGCAGATGCAAGGGCGTACGGAGGCATCTCAGAGGCCACGCGGAGTATCCTTTCCAAAGGCACAGGCAAAGGCTTCTTCTCCCGAGAGTGCGTGCTCTTCAGGCGCTTAGCTTCCTCCTGCAGCATCTTTACTTCGGCTGTGATGAGCGCCTTTGTCTTGCAGGATCGAATGGCGCTCAGCTGCGAGGGAGAGAGATAGTACTCCGACAGGGCAGAGTAATCAATGACGTACAAGCTATTGAACTCAGCAGGGGAGCAGAAGAGGGCAAGAGACTGCATCTCCACAAAGGTGGCATCAAAGCAGTCACCACCATATGCACACTGTATAACATGTCCTTCACCATCTCGCACGCTCTTGTCGTGCCGTATCTGCGCATCTTCTAGCGCCTTGATGAGCCTCCTCTGGATGTATCCAGTTTCAGCTGTTTTAACTGCCGTATCAATAAGCCCCTCTCGGCCTCCCATTGCGTGGAAGAAGAACTCAACAGGAGAGAGCCCTGCAACGTACGAGCTGCTCACAAACCCTCTGGCTTCTGCAGTGTAGTCGTCTTTGGTGAAGTGGGGGAGCGATCTGTCTCTAAATCCGTGCAGTATTCTCTTTCCTTCTACGCTCTGCTGGCCCACACAGGCGCTCATCTGCGATATGTTGATGTACGAGCCCTTAGACCCCGAGACAACCATCTGCTTTATGTTGTTCTGCGAGCGGAGATTCTTTTGCGTTGATGTTCCGCTGGTGTCTCTCGCTTTATTCAGTGCAAGTGTCACTGCAGTCTCAAAAGACTCTCGCATGGACATCCCTGGGAGCCTTTCCAGCTTATTGTTCTCTGCATTCTCTATGATCTCCTCTACGTCTCCCTTTGCCCTCTCAATCGCTTCTTTAATCGTGTCCATGGATGAGGGATCAGCTACAGTGTCTCCTATCCCCACTGAGAATGTTTCGTACGCCATGAGCCACGTGCTAATTGCCCTCTGCAGGGCATCGATGAAGTCCACGCAGACACTCCTTGGGAAGTCGTTGGCAATGACGTGGATTAGCCCCCCTGATGCTGTGCCCACTGTTTTCTTGCATATAATCCCAGCGAGCAGCTCTCCGTTCTTAATGACTATCTCGCTGTCCATTGGGTTTCCCACGTAATTGCTCCCGTGCACGTGCTCTGAGTGCAGCCCGCTGTACGTAACATCGGGAAGAGTAGCAGAGAAGACCTGTTTTCCTGTGTAAAGAACAGCCGGTCTCAGTATAGCAGGCTTGATGTACTCTCTTCCGTTGTCAATCGCGTAGAATAGGTGCATCATTTGGCTCCTTGTTAGGAAGAGGTCTCTTCTAGTGAGCTTGTACACCCCTATTAGAGTATCCTGCACTATTCCCATGACGGGCTTATTGCTCTGCGGGGACACAATGTTCTTTTCCACGAGCGCAAGCTCCTTCAGCTCTGTCTGTGCGGGGATAGACTGCGGCAGATGGAGATTCATCTCATCCCCGTCAAAGTCTGCGTTGTACGGGGCAGTGACGCTAAGATTGAGCCTAAACGTGGAATACTTCATGACTCTCGCTCTGTGCGCCATCATGGACATCTTGTGCAGTGATGGCTGTCTGTTGAACAGGACAGTGTCTCCGTTGTTCAGGTGTCTCTCCACGATGTATCCTTCCTGCAGATTCACCTCTCCTTTGTGGAACCTTAGGTCTATTTTCTGCCCGTCATCTCGCACAACGTAGTTAGCCCCTGGGTGCTTGTACGGGCCTCTGTACACCAGGCGAGTAAGCATATCTACGTTGTATGATGTAACTCTTTCGGGAAAGGTAAGCATCCTCGCTATTTCCTCTGGCACTCCCACCTCATTCATGCTGATATTTGGGTCAGCGGTAATCACAGTACGCGCGCTGAAGTCCACTCTTTTTCCCATCAGATTGCCTCGGACCCTTCCCTCTTTTCCTCTCAGCCTCGCTCTGATGGACTTCAGGGGCCTTCCGTTCTTCTGCAGGGACTGCGGCTGGCCCGATATGTCGTTGTTGATCAGGGTGGCTATGTGGAACTGCAGGAGCTGTTCGTAGTCTCTGATAATGTGCCCTGCGACTCCCTCCTGCTCGTATCTCTTTAGGTTGTTGCTCGCCTTTATGATATCTGCGAGCTTGTGCGTTAGATCATCTTCGCATCTGAGAGAGCCTTCCATGACGATAGATGGCCGCACCTGAGGGGGAGGCACGGGAAGGATTCTGATGACCATCCACTCGGGCCGCGCTTTTTCCAGATCAAAGCCAAGAGTCTCAATGTCGTCATCTGGTATTCTCTTCAGTATTTCCAGTACTTTTTCTGCGCTCAGGACTGTTTTGCCGTCTGATGACTCCTCACCCTTCTGGAACGCCAGCAGATGGAGCCCTTCTTTTCGTATCGTGGGCTGTCTGTTCTCGCATCCTGTGCGCATCCTTTCCTCTGGGTTTTCTTCGTTTGCGATTACCTCTCCCATGCACACAGCCCTGTTCTTGGCTAAACTCCAAATGTAGTTCAGTCTTCTTTTTCTTTCTTTCTGCGACCTTGGCTTTGGCGACTGCAGGATGCTCTTTTCTATTCTCAGCTTCGAGCAGAAGAAACATACGCTCTCCAGCACCTTTTTTATCTTCCCAATGTACCCTATGTGGAACACCGGCTTAGCGAGCTCGATGTACCCAAAGTGCCCCACACAGCTGTCGGGCCGATGGCCGCACGTACTGCACAGAAATCCTCTCTCTGACGTACCGAGCCTTAGATCCACAAGGCCGCCTTCTTTGGGCACTCCGCTCTCCATTGTTTCTGGGTGCTCTATTTTGCACACACTCATTGCTATAATATCCTCGGGTGAAAGTATGCCAAACTCAATACTCTCTACTCTTCGTACTGAAATATCTGAGCCCATTCATTTGCAAAAATAAATAAAATAAAATAGGCCAGTACAAAAATTCACAGAAAATAGCAGCGTAAAGGAGCACGGGCTTCCTTACACCAAGAGGCTTAAGCTGTACAGCAGAGGAGAAACTGCATATATTCACACACGCAGTTCGCAGAGCCTCTCACAGATATACAAACAAGCTCTTTGCCTCTCAGAATCTAGGAATGTGTGCGAATAGAGCAGATTGTACAAGATCTTTATTGATTGGGTATAATAATGTTGTAGATGTATAGACACTGTACTACAAAGGTGGTTAATTTTTCTAGATGTCTGTAACAGCATTTCTATATGTGGTATATGTTCTATACAGTCTGTACGAAATCAGAATTGCTGCTAGATTAAGTATACTCTAAAAAAATGCTGCTGATTATGTCTTTCTACAATCGGCTATCAGTATGCACATCACACCAAATTCCTTCTAAACAGAAATAGATGAGTAGATATGACTGGTATTGCTATTTACTGGTAGTGCAGTGTACTGTTGATTGCACAGTGTAGATGTAGTATTCTTTGTTTCTGTAAGGTGTCTAATGTTGTATAACTCAAGAAGTATTGAGCAGTAGTGTAGTTATGCCTCCCATATTAGATACTCTGGGTCGAGCTGTACGCCTCTGGGAGTGGTATACTTTTTTATCAGCTCTTCTTTCAGAACTATGGAGGGAACACCGTTGTAGTATATCAGCATATTGTTGTGCTGCAGAGTGTGGACGATGTCTTCGATTGTTATGCTGCTTACATCCCGTATGTCGTTGATGGATATTATTCTGTTGTATATCAGTATGTTCGATATAACCCCTGTCCAGTACTCGCGGTAGCTCAGTAGGCCCAGATCACTGAGCGGCTTTTCAGGGGAAGCAGAGACTCTTTCTCTTTTACTCAGCAAATAGGAGAAATCGATGAGCAGTTTTCCGTACCCTTTTCTCTGGTAGTGCGGCAGCACAAGTATGCACGCTATGTTGTATCCGTGCTGAGACTCTTTCTCTTTTGAGAAGTACCCCACTATTTTGTACTCTCGCATGTGCTCAGGATCGCTTGGATTGTATATGCACATAACGTAGAACAAAAACACGTCTATGTCGTAGAAGAGTGTCTTGTGGTCCAGAAAAAGCTTGGAAAGAAGAGACAGATTTCTGCAGTAGTTGCTGTGCACTATCCCGTCCAGCTCAAAGAAGGATATTCCGTCTTTTCTGTATATCTGTTTGCCTGGCGGCCTTTTGTGGATGCAGGTAGAGAGGTGCAGAGCGTGCTCCTGCTCGGAGTTGAAGTAGTACAGACAGTATTCGCATATGCGTATGGTTTTGTTCATCTCTTTGGGGTATGGCGAGAAGTACCAGCTGTCCACAGAATATTCTCCTATTTCTATCCTATCAATGTTCTTTACCCTGTACACATCTTCTGCTACGAGGTTTGTGTTTTTTGGCTCTTCTTTCACTTTTTTCTTCTTTGGATACTCAACCGAGTCTATGTCTATTTTGCTGTGCGGTATCCATTCGTCCAAGCGCTTGTTAAATCCAATGTAGTGCACGTAGTATTCTGCTGTTTCATTGCTGTTTCTTATTGCGATTATTTCTGCCTTTCTTGTGACAACACTGCTGTTATATACACCCGAAACAGACACTTTGCATCCAATTATTAGCTCATTGCCGTCCATTGAAAATATAAAAAATAAAAGATACTTTTTAATATTTTGCACACATCCTGTCCATTGAGCTGCTCGCTGTGCGCTTTTTCTGTACTCTCCTGTTTATGTGTTTATCTGCTGAGTTTTGTGCAAAAATGTGTATTTCCTCTCTGGGTGTTTTAATTTGGGTATAATAATAATAAATTTATTTCAGTTTAATATTTTACCATTTGCAATAGCAATGTATCCTGAATGGTCTAAGACAGCATGGAGTATACTTTAATCTTCTTCTATATTTTATACTGGCAGAAAGATGCACGTGTTTGTGCGTAATGCCATCGCTCCAATCTTTCTTGAAATTGTAAAAAAACTTGATAGTTCACGTTTCCATCAGATGAAATTCTAAGTAAAATTTATTGCTATTGCATATGCCAGCTAGTACGGGTACTAATAGCACAGACTTACTTCCAGTTTAAATGCACTGTGATTGAAAATACAGCTCAAAACAGCTAATCTGTGTAAATTGGAGGAGCAGATTCCCCCAATGCTGTCTGCTCTCTTTGAGTCTTTTTGTCTCCACACACTTCTTCAATATCGAGGCTTGTATCTGGGTATTTCTGTATTGATACGTGTCTTTCTTTGTATTTTATCATTTCTATTTTGCTGTGAGCCATGCCTTCATCATTTTCTAGTAGAAAATCCACTTCTCTATTGCTCTCTATAGCGAGTAGCTTTGGAAGAGACTCAGATGACTCTTGCCGTATTTCTTGGCTTTCTAGCTTTTCTTTTTGTATGCACTCTGAGCTCTCGTGTCCTCCAAACCGTTTGTGAAAGCTGCACCACAGCTTCTTGGAGACAGATGTGCTCCATGCTCTTCTCTCCTGGCTCATTTCTTGATTTTCTGTCTGTGCTTTGCGTATGCACTGCGAGTCATTGTGCCCTCCAAACCTGTTGTGGAAGCTGCACCATATCTGCTGCGAGCTGTAGGTGCTGGATGCGCTTATTTCTGAGCTGTGAGTCTTCTTGTGGCCTTGCTTTCTCATGACCTGTTTTTGCAACTCCTCCAAAATGACTCTTTCTAGGTTCTCCATCTTCTGCAAAGGAGTTTCTAGGTCTTCTTCCTCTTCTAGGAAATATCGTGCTTTTGTTCTGTAGGATAGTCCTGCAATAAAAATCTTTTGGAGGTCTTTTTCTTTGCCTGGTACGGATTCTTTATTTTTTCTCAATATACTGTAGAAATATTTCTTGACTGCTTCGTAGTAGCACCGTATAAAAATAAAGCCTCCCTGTTTAGGCAGAGGGGGAATGTATCTATTTTGTTTATTTTCGTAGTGCTCGCAGATGGCATCGAGCAGTGCATCGCTCTCTGTGTGTTTCTTGCACAGCTCGCGCACTTCCTCCGGCACTAAAAATCCTAAAAGCTCTGTTATTTTGTGATTTATTCCAAAGATTGCCAGCTGCAATTCTACTCTCTCTCTCCATTCGCGCACACAGTGCCCTTGTGTTTTGCTAAGAACTTCTATAGGCATCAGCCCGCTGAACACAGGCTCATCACCTGTCTGCTTTATAAACCTTTTTATTGGAATCTCTCTTTTTCTGAACTCTATGAGCGCTTTCTGATCTTCAGACCACTCTGTTCTGTCTCGGACTATCTTTTTGCCGTTTTCTTCTAGTTTAATCAATAGTTTTGCTATGGCGTGCTCTACATAGGGAACAGCGTTGTGCTTTAACTCATACTCAATTAGTGACAAAGAGCTAGAAAACTCAGATTTATTATCGTGTGTGTTGAAGGCTTGGAAAGTCCTATCCGCGCTACTACTTTCTTTCTCAGATACATCGTATTGTTTCACATTTATGTCCATTTTAACTGTCTAGGGCCACGCGAAAATTAAATTAAATATTTTTCTTGTTCTCGCATCCTCACACTCTTTTAACTTGCCACACTTTCTTACACATAGAATATACCGCACAAGAATCAGCAAGAAAGACAGATGCATACTGAATCGTTATGAAAGAGCAGATAAAACCTGAATTATTCGATGGAGTCTGTGCATCCCACCAAATGATCTATGCATGTCTAATAGTTTTAGTAGACTTTATCTTAGATTTAATTTTACTGTGCAACAAACAGTAAACATATGGCATATTCGTTTTATTGTGTAGAGCAGTGTAAATTATCGGGCTAGTATTTGTTTGGAGCCCTTGCAACTATAACTGTATTTGTTCGTTATGTATTCTTGTGGTAGAAATGCGTTTATGATCATCAACAGAAATGCATATTGAGAACAGTACAAGAAGAAAAAGATCACTAATTTCCAGGGTAAAGAAATACTTTGCAAAAGCATCAAAAAACAGCACCAACGTCCTCTGCAGAAAACAAACACATCCCAGAGACTAGCATCTGCATCGATACGTGCAGTAAGGACGCAGAAGCAAGCAGCCACAGCCCTGCAGAGATGCAGCTGGAAAATCTACAGAAAAAAGAAGTGTTGGAAGCTGAAGAGCAGCAGACACTTTTATCCAAAGAACAAGACGAATCACTGCAGCACAGAGCAGCGACCCCCTCCAAAGCTACATCATTTGTAAAAGAAATAGAAGAAATCATTGTGGAAACAGCAGAAAGTAAAAAAGTATAGGATGCAAAAGAAAAAAAGTGTACAGAAAAATACAAAAAAATAATTTGGTGCTAGTTTTAGAACAACAGAAATTAGATAACATGTACATTGTATATTAAATCATCATTAAACAGTAAATAGTATTGTGGCACCTTTCTAAAAGATGCTCTTTTATATAACTCAGATAGTCTTAGGTGTCTCTAAATGGGAAGATAGATAACTTCTCTAAACACTCACTGCATTCATATGTACTTCTATGGTGATGGTTAAATGCCCTTTTACAAGTACTCAGTGCATTGTTTTGTTCTTTCTATTAGAGTTGAAGTTACCTTAGCACTATCTTTATATGGTATAAAAGCAAGTAGCAATAGCATACTACTATGCATGTACCCTCTGCCAGCCGCTTGAGCACTCCCAAACATAGTCCAATATGTCCACTTTCATCTGCATTAAAAGACCCATCAAGAGCTGCAATTAGTGTGCACTAAATGCACTGCCATGCTTTTGCTCCTGTTAATTGCAGTCTGGACCAGAAAATGGGTCGATTTTTCCTGCTGTGTGCAGATTAAATTAAATCCTAAAGGTATTTAAAGGGCTGGCATTTGCCCTTCAGAATCTTCCCGAGAGACACAGCTCTCTTTTCAATGCGCTTACCAAGAACCCTCATCCTCTGTTCCACTGGATGCGAAGATTAACCTCATAGAGTCTAGCCCGTCTAGCTCTGCACTGCGACAGAAGTTCTCACCCACCCCATGCAAAGCACTGCTAGCATTGAGAAACCAACTCATAAAAATAAACAGTACTCTGCCAGTACGCTATTATTAATAAAAGGCAACCCAACACTTTCCTTCTTTTTGTACAGCCCGAGAATATACAAACACAGAGAATTTACAACATCACCTTGCAGTTAACTCAAGATACATCTACTACCAGAGACTCCAGGGATATTATATTCTTACTAAGGAGAAAATAGGTAGAATCTCTGCAACCATTACTTACAATCACAGAGTTCACAATAGTTTAAAATATAACGGAGTGCTGTTTATTTATTCCACACTATAGTATAACAGTTGCCAGCACCCTTGAGTAGACTGTGTTGTCATTTTTTGTGTACTTTCTCATTTTCTTAATATACGAAAGAACAAGCGAGGAGTTGGGCGATTTGTCGTACAGCGTGTAGAGCAGAGCAGAGACAAGCCAGGGCTCACCAGCTGCCAATATGCCGTGGGGCAGCGTGTGCGGTATTCCTGTGTCCTGTGTAGCTTTTATTGCAGACCGGATGGACATGTCAGCGTACTTATAGAGAGTGCCCTGGTGCAGTGTCTGTCCTTTTCCATCAGTGGTCTTTTCTTTTTCTTTTTCTTCTTTCATTGCTCCATTCACTGAATTGAAGGAGGGATCATTCAGTGGATTCGATATAAAGTGCTCGCCTGACTGAATTAGCCCTGATAGGAAGAGCCCCCTGTAAATCTGGTTGACGAATAAAACTCGCTCATTTGCGGATAAGGTGGCCATGTCCAAGTCCTTGTACATTTTTATGTGCTGTTTGTCTTTGACATCGCACCCCTCCAGGCCGAGGAGTGCTAAGTACTTCAGTGTGTTGCTGCTGTATGTATTGTGCAGCTCAGTAATGCACAGGAGGCCTTTGTCTCTCCCAGCCCCGAGCTCTTTCTGAGACAGCTTGGTCTTTACATCTACGCCTCTGTACACAAAGTGGTAGAAGTAGTACAGCTCCGAGATGTTTCTGCTGCGGCTGTTGTACAGCAGGGATATCTGGCACTGGGCGGCACTCGCAGTGCTGTTTCCCGTCTTAGATAGCATCGCATCCAGCATGTCACTGCACTCCAGCCCGAGTGTCTTTCCAACTACGCAAAGTATCTTGAAGAAGTACCCAAACTCTCTGCTTTCCTCCAGCAGCTCAGACATCTGCACGGGCTTCTTTATGTTGCTTAATACTGTGCTGTGTATATCAAGTATCTTCTTGTTTATGGAAGAGTTATTAAGGGCAGAGTTGTCTGTGTAGTACTGCACTATGATAGTACTTAGTATGCTGTACAGCACATTCTTGTCCTTGTGCTCTGTTAGCACTTCTTCTGACAGGATGTCCTTGTGGAGGATGCCTTTGTACAGCTTATTGCTGTTCTGGATTAAGCTGTAGACAGTGTCCAGCTCTCCTTTGCTGATCAGTATCGATATAAAGGAGTACAGATTGCTGCCAATTGAGGTGGCCAGCTTATAGAGCGTTGATGAGGTGAAGAATCCTCTGATAAAGGCAATGACATCATCAGACACAGGGCTGCTGTCCTTGCTAACAACCCTGAAGACAATATTCAGCACATAGCTTGTTTGTATTGTGCTCTTAATCTGCTCTGGCAGGCTTATTATGATGGCAAAGAGCATTTTAACAGACTCTAGCATAATGTCCTTTCCTCTTCCGCTCTCCTCTGTGCATACGGAGCTGTAGGGGCTGTTTAGATCGTGCAGCTTAACAGCTTGCATCTCGGTGTATATCATGTCGCCTTGCACTATGTAGGCGCTGATTCTCTTTAATATTATGCTAAGTGCGTTTATACTGTGCCCCATCAAGCTGTTCCTGTTGTTTATGGCCCCGTAGTAGTGCGTAGTTGCATCTGACATTCCGTTTCCTCTGATCAGCTGGGTGAAAATCGTTAGATAGTTGTATATGATGAGGGGGTTGGTGAAGACGGGAATGATGTTGTTGTATACTTCTACGATGCTGTTTCCAATGTACTTTTCTAGGGATATGCTGTTGTTTATCGCAGCTTGCACACTGTTCATTCTCTCATTTCCTGCAGGCAGACCAGCACCCATAGCTCCGGTTAAATTGTCAGCTGCAATCATGCTATTAGAGTATGTGTGGAGTATAATGTTTAGGAAGTCCATGATTACTATCAAATTAGATACTTCTGCCTCATTTCCTTCCTCAGTTATTTCTATTTCCAGCACTTCCAGTATCTCCAACAGCAGATCAACATGGTCGCTGTTTTTTACTATGTACCGAATGAAGGGAATGAGGTTGCTGTTGTTCACGGGGATGTGCGTGTAGTTGATAGTCTGTATATCGCTCGCCACTAGGATGTCCATTATCTCAGACCGAATGTTTCCTGGTATGTTCTCTTTTTCCAGTATTCTGACCATAATGCCTACGCAGTCATCATCTAGTACTTCGTACACGACGTATTTGCTGTTGATCAGATCTTTTTTCTTCTTCAGCTCTATGTACTTCGAGAGCAGCTGAAGCACAAGGTGGTACACTTCGAGGGTCTGTCCGCTTATTTCCACGCTCTCTATCAGAATCAGCTGTCTCAGAATGCTTCTGATGTCGATGGGAGGGTGCACGTTGTTCAAAAGGATGTCCTCAATGTATTTTATGCTATTTGCTTCTAGCACGATGTTTAGGGCTATAATTAAGTCGTTGTTTGTGGCAGATGGTGTGATGGGGAGCAGCTCTTTAGCCTTGGCCTCCACTATCTTCTCCACCTGGCTGAGCATAAAGAGGTCTATCTCGCTCTCCGTGTTGGTGATGATCTGTTTTATCTGCACCTTCTTTTTCAGCATGCGCACTACTTCTATCATCCCCTGCGAATGCTTGTTCTTGAGTATGTACAGATACACTGCCTCTACTAGTATTTCTTTTGAGTTAAGCTCAGAGATAGATGGCTTCAGGTTTCGCTGCAGCACATTCAGGCCCATGTTTATGTCTATCTCAGAAGAAAGAATCTTGACAAGGAGCAGCGCCCTGGTGATGCACATGCACACAATGTGCTTATCAATTATTAAATACTCTGAAATGGCATCAAGTTTTAAAACCTCATCGTATATGGCTTTAATCCTGTCGCGAATGGCCCCAAGCGAGCCCGCGGGGGGCGTGCTTGCAGAAATAATGAATCCCTCGAGTTTGGTCGAAAAACTGTCTACTTCTTTTCTCAGCTCATAGAACTTCATGTAAAATAAAAACAAAAAAGAGAATAAATATAGAGAAGCAGTGTGCGCTCTGCCAGAATGCCAAAGAAGGAATAAAATAGAGAGGATGTAAGATGCACAGGCATATTCTACAGAGCATATCTGCACTAGAAGACAGTGCACTCTTACCATGCAGATCATCATTCATCACAAAAACAGTCTTGAATACCGGTAAATAGCAGTAAATGTTCTTCGCAGTGTTCTAGGAGAATGTTGTAATTCGTAGAACACTCTGAGGATACTCAGTGTTTATTTCTGTTTATTGGTGCTTGGGTGTGTTTATATGGTGCTTGGCAGTTAGATAAAAATGGAAAAAGAGCCAACAGAAAATATTTTCATTTTTATTTTATCCCTGCATGAAGATAAATCCAGAGACCGTACAGCCAGTAACAGGAACACCATATGGAAATGGAACCATATTTGGAAGAGAGAGAGGACACACCACCAAGAAAATCATGTCCAGATCACAGCACAAGAAGAACCTCAAGCAGAACCCATCCGAGTTCGCTAAATTGGCAATGGAGAAGACCGCAATGGCAAAGAGCATCGCAAAGGAGATATGCGGGCTGGCTCCATACGAGAAGAAAGCTATTGACTTCGGAAGAAGAGGCGAAGAGAAAAAAATGAGAAAGTTCTTGAAGAAGAGACTCGGATCAATGAAGACCGCCAAGAGAAAGCAAGAAAGACTTTTATCTGAAATGAGACAAATGAACCAATAAAG
Organism: Nematocida minor; assembly: GCF_024244105.1. Lineage (NCBI taxonomy): Eukaryota > Fungi > Microsporidia > Nematocida > Nematocida minor. Next base: position 6,519 of record NW_026250388.1, on the reverse strand, counting down.
AGATTATTCTACAGTTTTAGTGTTTTAGTGCAAGCAAAGAGGACAAAAGTAATCCAAGAGACTTTATTCTTCTGATGCAATATTCTCTTGTCTGAAAAGACCACAGCCATGCAGTAGCCTCCATGTGCTATCTACCAAGTTATTTAAACAAGCATCTCTGCTAAACGCCGCAAAGAACAACCAAAAGATAAACAATATCTAGAAAGTATCAGAGTATGTCTTGCTGATAACACTCAAGATGCTTTTGGTGAGGTCTGCAATATCTTCGAGCCGGAATGCATTGTGGAATGCAAGAAGAAAAGACGGCACAGGATACTCTGACAGGCGCACAAATATCCCCGCAGCCATCAGCGCCTGGTGTATCTCTGAGAACACTTTTACTACATCCGGATGGTCTTCATGGAGGAGTATCCTCACAATCGGCGTAAAGTGGTCAGTTCGTGCTCTGAATGGAAGAGGCTTAGCACGGGAGTTGAACTCAGTGTAGAATGCCTGTGCTGCAGGGTAGTTGATCAGTGAGTTCTTGTCTCTCGAGAAATTGGAGAGAAACTTTGGCGATTTGATGGATTTCTTCGCAGGATAGTCAATGGCAGGGGTGTACTGGCACTCTTCTGAGGAGGAATCTGTCTCAGACTGTCTGTACAAGCTGAACTGCGACTCTTCCCACTCGATCACTGACTGCAGATTGAGCAAAGCAGCATGCGCCAAATACGCAGGGAGTGATGCTGAGAAACAGTACGCCAAACTGCTCAGTCTCTGCAGATCAGAGACCTCTTTAGACCCCACGCAGAATCCCCCAGCAGATCCAAAGCCCGTGGAGAGAGAGCCAATGCGCAGGTCCACCTGGTTGGGGTCAGCTCCAAAGAAGCCCACAGCGCCTGTGCTCCCCAGCATGGGAATGCTCACAGACTCATCGAGGATAAGGAAGGCGTGGTGCTGCGCCCGTGCTTTGATTATTGCTGCAATGTCTGCAGTCTCTCCGGTTTCTTCGAAGATTCCCTCAGTGATAATGAACTTTTTGTTCTTTGAGGAGCCCTCGAGAGCAATCTTCAGATTAAGATCAGCGGTGGAGGTGTACGCAATGGCCTTTGCTTTGGACGCGTATATCCCTCTGCGGATGCTAATAGATGAGCGGTGATCGTAAAAGATTGCATCGTCTCTTTTGCAGAAGCATTTGATGACACTCGCAATGGCCAGTAGAGAGTGCGCATAGAGCACTGCTCCATCTACGCCCAGAGACTCAGCTATCTTTTTCTCCAGAGTCAGATGGATGTCAATGGTTCCATAGAACCCTCTGGGGCCGCAGGTGCCCACCCCGTACGTGTCAATGGTCTCTGAGAGGGCGCATATCTTGGCGGCCTGCTGCTCTGCTGTTTCCACAGGGAAAGGGAGCTTCTCTTTGTCTGATGGAGCTGAAGGAGTGCTGAATAAAAAAGGGTTGAACGAGGAAAGAGAGTACTTTACCTCTGTGTGCTCCACCTCTGCTTCATCAGGCAGCCCGAGGTCCTTGGGCTCCCACTCATCAATTAGCTGCTCTGCTTCTTCCTTTGATAGTATTACGTCTTTTGCAGATTTCTTCCTCTGAAATGCGTACTTTAAAACTACGCCAAGCATAAATATTTCGATCAATATTCGTATAGGGTTGTTCTGATACGGGTCTTTGATCATCTGCCATATTTCAAGAAACAACATGCACAAACAGAAGTAAACAAATAAAAGAATATATGTAGATTAAACGGGATAAAGACAGCGGGAGAAGGCAGCAGTTTAGCAGTGCATGAGTAGTAAGCCATCGGCACGGGAGAGTGCAGGAGATACTCATTTACTTGGCTAATTCTCGGGTTATTCACCACACACTGGAAGAGTATTAGTGTGATCATGCCAAAGAGCTGTACACACTAGAAAGATGCAATGAAGAGAGTTACTGAGTTAGGAAAGGTTTATTGATTAAATTGGCTGTACTGCAGGGAAACACCACTCCTTCTCGGGGCATTCTGTTATTTGTGCTATTTTTACCATCCACCTACACTCTGTGCAGAGTTTTCTCTACGCATCAAAGTCTGCAGAATAAAACAGTGAGGCAAGTAGATAGCAGAGAGTGTGCTATGTGTCCTGCGCACAGAGAGATTGCAGTGATAGCTCGAGACTAGCAGGGAGTATGCACGCGCCTCCATTCTCCATTGATGAAGATCCTGCAGTGCATCTGAAGTATCTGCACTGAGCTATAAGCATTGCATAATAAATGGTGAATGTAGTGAATCCTGTTTATTTCAAGTGTTTACAGATAGTAGTAAAATGACTTTTCTCTATAATTCATTTCCGATGGATCTATAAAGTACAGATCTTCCTGCTGCATATCTGTAAGTGACGAGGGCTCCTCTTTTGTCTGCTCGTAGTTCTTCTTTGTTTTGTACGCCTCCACAGCCTTTCTCAGCATGGTCACTTTGTCTGTGGCCTTGACAGCGTTCCAGAACGTTGTGTTGTCTACGTTAAGGAATGCCAGCTTCACTGCGAGCACGTTGTCCTCGTTCATGTTTTCCCACTTACCGAGCCCAAAAGACTGGTCGTCAAACTCTCCGCTGAAAACAGAGTATTTCAGCTTGAACTCGCCGTCAATCTTGTCGTAGTCAATTGACTCAATGTCGATGCGCACTTTGCACCTTTTTGATATGCCCTTCTGTGTCCACGTAACACTTACCACGCTCGGAGAGTTCACTGATGCATTCTCTGGCTGTCTTTTCCTCAGAGTGCCTTCGTTCATCTTCTTCATGCGCACCACGCGTCTGGAGCTCGTTGATCTGTGCAGATTTCTGAAAGAGTCCACAGCCCTCTGCACTATGCCCTTCTTCCCGTAGAGGAGAGTGGGGTTCAGCGCAGTGAGTTTCCATGCCAGCTTGTTCACCTCTGTTTCGTACTCCCATCTGTTTCCCAAATATCTGTCTGGCAGCACGTTTGCTCTTGGATATACACTGTTGTCCATCTTGAACTTGTCTGTCATTTTGTCTGTGTCTACGTTCTCAATGTCGTATTTGATGGAAAACTCCACCTCTTCAATTCCTGCGTCGCCTCTTCCCTCTTCGCACATCTTTGTGGGATATTTGAAGCACAGCCTGCTTTCTCCGTTCACGAGCTTGATGTGCGGCTGCGATGCCGGCCTGTTCACTACCCTTCGATTTGAAGACCTTTTTTCCTGTTTGTCCTTTGCCCCGTGGACATCTGCTGCTTCTTCTCTATCTTCGTAGAGAAGCCCGTAGTTGTTGACTCCGCTGGACATGTCGTCCTCCTGGCTGTCTAGTATGTCGCTCTTTGAGTTATAATCGTATTGTGGAAGTGTTCGAACCTCCCATTCCTTATCAAGTACTTTCTTTTGTCGTCCCATCCCCTGTATATAGCCCCTGCGTATCCAAAATAAAAAATTTAAAAACGGTAATACCGCTCAATTTTCAAATAAAATGCAAATATTTATTCTTTATTTTTGCTGCTGCTATATTTATTAGTTTAGCAATCAGCGAGCTGCAGCCGGCAGCTAAAACAGCGCACATCTGAAAACACGTTATTTTCTTAAAATCTTGTCTCCTGTGCTGGGGCTGCGCACGGCCTGTGCGCGGATGTTTTTGGAGAAAACGTGCACCTGCGTGTGCTCTGATGCTTGGTTGCTGCCTCTGGCTGTTTTATCTTTGTTTTGATTATTACCAATTGGTTACTTATTTTCATACACTCTTTGTCTCTTTATAATCTGAAAAATATTCAGAAACACATGGAGTCAAGTGAGCCCGCAGTAGGACAGCAGTACCAGGAAATAGAAGACGCACAGACCGTGGAGAGAACGCTTTCCATCAAAATAGTGTACAACTACAGCGAGAAAACCATCTTAGTCACGATATCTGAAGATATTTTGGAAAAGATAAAAAGAAAGGCGCACGAGCTCTTTGGGCTCTCATGCATCCGGCTGGAGATAGACAGAAAGCCCGTCACAGCGCCCGAGCAGATCTTCAACCATCCTTCTGCAAAAATAACTGTTGTCGGCATAAAGAATAAGTGCATGCTCGAAAAATGCAAAAATAGAGTGAATCCCACATCAGATTTGGAGTGCAAGTTCTGCTGCAAGTCCTTCTGCATCAAACACTCGATTCCTGAGGGGCACGCGTGCGAGAACATTTCAGACTGTAAAGAAAAAGCGGCCCAGGAGAACCTCAAAAAGCTCCTGAGCTCTGGAAGGCCCAGCAGATAAATCTATCTTAAAGAGTTACTTTTTTTTCTTTGCATGAAAAGTTGGAAGGTCGTAAAGCCAAAGCAAAATAGAACTGAGAAAGTGGAAGAAAAGAAGAGATGCAGTAAATTCAAGTGCGTAACTGTTCTAGTTGCACTAGTTGCAGTGGTGTATGCAAGCATAGCCTCAGGACTCCTCGATCCGCTGTTCGGCAAAGTGTGCTCGCATCCCGCGGCAAAAGCAATATTTTCCAATGAGTATTTTATACTAATTAAAAGAGTGGTGCAGCTATTCATAGTCAGAGTGCAGTTATTACTTATTGAAGCAGTGGCCATTGGCCGCACGGTGCTATGCAAGGCCCTCTGCGGAGTCTGCGCTCTTCTCAACAAAATTCCCGGCATGGATTGGGTTAAATCCAAGATAGAAAGCTGCGGATGCTGCAAGAGCGCATGCGGCTTCTTATCTAAGGCCGGGCACAGTGCAAAGAATTTTGCAAGTTCTTTACATAATAAGATCAAGGGCCTGAGAAAGTGAGGAGAATAAATTACATTTTATGAATAATAGTTTTATTGGCGTATCTAGATTTAATAAGGGACCGAGCACGCAGCTATGGATGCGTGGTTCTTCTCATTGGTAGCAATCAGTTTATCCGCTGTGCTTGGCCTAGTCAGTGCTCTTTCTACTTTAGTTGAGAGAGTTCTTCTGGGGACAGAATACTATTTGGGATGAAAAGGCATGTGGTTGGCTTGTCTTTCTCTGTTTTCAGGTCAAATCTACTGCTGATGTAGAAGATGGGGGTGTTTGTTTCTTGGCACAGCCCGGGTATATGACTGATCAAGTCAAATGGTGTAACATCTACAGCAAGAATTACTACTCCAGCATCTTTTCGAAGCAGAGACTTCTGGGTGGCCTTTATGCCTCGCTTGCACTCTGATAAGCTCAGCTTGCTGTGCAGTATGCTCATGCCGCTTGGGGAGACATGCTGTTTGTGAATTACTTCTAACATAAAAAATATTTTAAGTGCGAAGTATATACTCCATTGAAAACATTTCTGCACACAAATTGCCACAATAAAACATCAGAGTAAAAGTAGTTGCAATAGCATTCAGTGTATAATGAATACTGCACATGTAGAATTAATGAACTCTGGGCAAGGGACTATAATATTTAGCAATTCTAGTAAAATCTATCTTGGGTTTTATTCTACTTGGTAACAAATACTATGCGCGTAAAGATGGAATTAATGATTAATACGTGTAAGATGGGATAAAAGTGCAGTATTTATTTAAATAGTTGGCAGCCTGCACTCTCCATATACTCAGTGATTATAGCACTCGATTTACTTTATTCTAATATCTTAGTTATACGATGTGGTGATAATTACCACAGTATATCTGCGCATCTTACAGAACAGGATGTAAATGGTAAGCAGTGGTCTTTTACAAGAGAACTCTCTCGGGGTGCATCTCTCAATTAGCTATCCTGCACACTACAATCAGCAAAATAGTGAACGAAAGAAGAGCAAGAAAAAGAGTTGCTGTTTTCTTTGCCTTCTTTATTCTTATTTTTCTTCTTGACGATTTATTGATAACAGTGTGCGCTGATTTTGCCTGTGTATTCGCGCACTGCACGCCCAGATGCACCTTGTCCATGTCGCACGAGTCGATCCTTACAATCGTAGAGAAATCATCTGCTAGGTCTTTTAATTCTGAAATGCCCTCCAGAATGTTTTCAATCGAGCTTCTTCGCTTCTCTGCAAGGATCAGCGCTTCTTTTGCTGTTTTGCTGCCCAGAGTGAATGCAGACTGCAGGAGCACTTTTGCCTTCTCTTTTTCATCCAGGCTGGAAAGCTCTTCCTCCGTGGCCTCTGGCATGGCTATTAAATACTGCTCTCTCATTCTCTCTTTTTGGCTCACTGCAAACCCTCCCTGCACTCTTCCAAAGTCCTGTATCACGAGAGAAAGTCTCCGTAGAAGATTCTGCATAAAGTTATTTCGCGTTGCAAACCCTCTGTCAAATCCATGTCTGTCCAAGTGCACGTCATTTTCTTTTTTCATTTTTTCCAGCTCTTCCCGGATGCTTGATGCTCTTACTTTGAAGTCTTTGTAGAGGTTCTCCATTGCCTCTGCTATCTGCTGCAGCTGGCTCTCTTCTGTCATTCGCGCCTTGTTCTTAAGCGCATCAGCAACTGTAACACACTCAAAAAGACCTGAAATGGTCTCGTTTGTTGTTTTGGCTCTATTCAGAAACTCTAACAGCTCGGACATACTGCAAAAGATCTCTCCTCTCTTGTAAACACACTGACCAAT
>NW_026250364.1:0-26334 GCF_024244105.1 Nematocida minor | reverse complement strand
GCCCAAGAAGCCCTGCAGTTTATAGAGAAGAAAGAGTACGAGAACGCAGCAAATGCGCTGCCGGGCAAGTTCCACAGCGAGAAAATCATTTTAAAATCTCTCAGCAAGAAAATTCCTGCAAAGGTGGCATTTAACAGGATAAGAAGAGAAAATAAAATGATGTATCTCCACAGCTACCAGAGCAAGCTGTTCAATGATGTCCTGGAGCAGAGGCTGATCAAGGGCTTAAAGAGCGAAGAGTACTGCACAGAAGAAAGCGTAAGCTCAATCACGGGAAATGGGGATATAACGGAAAAAGTAAAAACAACCACAGAGCCAAAAATCGAAAATATTCTGATTCCGCTCTACCCCACGCCAGAAGTAAACGAGAATGCCCCGAGCCAGAAGGCAGGGATGAAGGGAGGGTTTAGAAAGGCAGTTATTATCCCAGATAACATGGAATACTCTGTAGCCAACAATGTTTTGAGTCTTTCGTTCGATCTTCCTCCAGGCACATATGCTACAATGCTTGTTAAAGAGATAGCACAAAATGAAGTTAATGAAGTCTCGTGGTAAAAGATCAGCAGATTTTTACTTGGTCATCAAACTCTATCTAAGAGCTATCGAGTGCAAACAATAAATAAAGTGCTATTGTTGAGACGCACTCCTACACCCCGTATATTTCCTTTATGTTTTATTTATTAGATCTAAAAAATATCTGCATCTGAAAAGTCTTCTACCTCGGACTCGTTATCTCCCATTTCCATTTTGTATCTAAGAATGCCCCCTATTCCGCTGAAAGCAGAGATGAACTGTGTTCCCTCCTGGCTCTTATCAGAGATAAAAACGACATTGCAGTTTACTTTACGGTAGTTCTCAGCCAGCCAGTCTGTTAATAGCTCGCCGTCTCCCCCTTCGGAGTACGTTACTTTCTCATCTATTTCCGTTCTTCTAATGTTCGATGATTCGTCAATGATCAGGACTTCCATGCACCCCATTTCCAGACACGCCATTGTCTCCTCCACACCAAAACACACCTTCCCTGATCCAGATACAACCTCATCAAAGAAGAGCTTGATCGTCTTTTTCTCGCTCACGAGTTTCAGGTTCTGCAGAACTTCTTCAGACTGCTCTATTGCCTGGTTTAGCCCGTTTTCACCGCCGTATGCTACGTCTATTATCTTGGCTACCTTTGGCTTCAGTCTTTGGTCGAAAAAGTCCGACTGGTACAGATCTGATTTGAAGTCAGCGCATCCTGCAAGTATCAGTCCGTGTATGTTCGGCTTGTTGTTTGTGATAAAAACCTGCGTTGCAATCTCGCTCACTCTTCTGAGATAGTTGTGTCTCTTTTCCATCCTCAGTCTGGCAAATCGCACTGAAGACTGTCCTCCTCGCCCGTGCTTCTTTGGCAGATCCACCGATATATTCTGTTTTATCTCTTTTGAGTTTCCGGATAGAACGGCAAATAGCGATCCGTGTCCATCCATAATGATAAACCCAAATTTGTAGTCATCTTCGAGGGAGTTTATCAAGTCCTCCACGTGGAACTTGCTGTCACACAGATAGAGCGACGTGTTTATTGGCTTCATGGGCTCAATGTCAAAACACACTTTCTTCTCTTTCCCCGAGTCTTCGAGGATGGTTCCTGTGTAAAGAGCAAGGCCATTCTCTGGCACTCTTGGGATGAGCTTCAGTCTCTGCTGTGCTGATGTGATGGCGCCGAGGACGCTCAGTCTGTTCACTCTGCTTTTAATGTTTGAAGCTGTTCCGTACTCCTCCACCAGGAGCTTGTTAGCACGGGAGACCTGGTCCTTGGGCGGAAGAATCAGAGATATCATTGAAGTTCCGTTTCCTCGCGCGTTCTGCAGGTACTTCAGAAGCTTCTTCATCTTCCATCTTTCCACTTCCAGCTGCTCGGCTGTCTGCTGGTCTTTTTCCATCTGCAGAATAAAAAGTGCTCAGAATAAAAAGTGGACGCTCGTGCAAATATTTTCAAATGAGCGTCGTAGAGAAAATTAAAGAAATAGAAAATGAAATGGCAAGAACGCAGAAAAACAAGGCAACAGCAAATCACTTTGGTATTTTAAAGGCTAAGCTAGCCAAATTAAGAAGAGAGCTGCTTACCCCGAAGAGCGGAGGCGCGTCTTCCGGTGAGGGATTCGATGTGGCAAAAACGGGAGTAGCGAGGATAGGATTCGTAGGATTCCCATCAGTGGGCAAGAGCACCATTATGACAAAGCTGACGGGAACATACAGCGCTGTGGCAGACTACGAGTTCACAACTCTGACAACCGTTCCAGGAGTTCTGCACTACAACGGAGCCAAAGTGCAAATTCTCGATCTTCCGGGTATTCTGGAAGGCGCAAAAGATGGAAGAGGAAGAGGAAAGCAGGTCATTGCAGTGGCAAGAACGTGCTCGCTGATCTACATCGTGCTAGACATAACAAAGCCCCTTACACAGAAGAGAAAGATAGAGCTTGAGCTCGAAGGATTTGGCATCAGGCTGAACAAAACAGCGCCAGACATCACGCTGACAAAGAAAGACAGAGGAGGCGTGAACATCAGATCATCCTGCAGATTGACGCATTTAGACGAGGAGGGGATAAAGCTTATCTTCAAAGAGTACAGAATACTAAACATTGACGTGATGTTCAGATGCGATGCAACTGCAGACGACTTGATCGATGTGATAGAAGGGAATAGAGTGTACATCCCTGCGCTCTACATCCTCAACAAGATAGACAGCATATCCTACGAAGAGCTGGAGCTTCTCAGCCAGCTGAAAGACTCGGTGCCTGTGTGCGCGGATAAAGAGTGGAACTTGGACGAGGTGTTGGAGGCATCGTGGGCTAAGCTGCGGCTGATCAGAGTGTTCGCAAAGCCAAGGGGACAGCTGCCTGACTACTCTACGCCTGTTGTCCTGCGGGAGGGGAAGTGCAGCGTCAAAGACTTTTGTAACTCCATCCATAGAGGAATTTTGTCGGAGTTTAGAAACGCAATTGTGTGGGGAAAGAGTGTCAAACATGTTCCGCAGAGGGTAGGAAAAGAGCACATGCTGGTAGATGAGGACGTAGTGCAGGTGGTGAAGAAAAGATAATAAATATTATCCGTACTAGTTCTTTTCTTGTGTTGTTCATACTAGACAGAGTGTACGACTTTCCGTGCTAAGTTGTCTGAGTTTATGATAATTTGATTTTTATTGTTTGGCAGCATTTAGACTGTACATAGAGTATTGCAGCTGCAATGGTTTTAGTGGGGGTAGAGAGTGCGAATAACTGTGCAAGAGCTAAGTATGGCAGCACTGTTGAATGCTTAGATGGCTAAAAGAGCTAGATCAATACAGAATAAATCAGGATAAAGAGATATATGTAAGGAAGTTGATGAATAATGATGTTTATGCGTGTGTTTTAGTATGTGCTATACTCTGGTACACTCTGTGGCTGATGGTGTGTGATAATATAATTTATTAAATTATGAGGAGTGCACAGTGAATACTATTGTGGTATAAAAGAGCTGCAGATCCTTTGTTTATTCATTTATGCACAATGAGGAAGGTGTGTGGCTGATTAGTTTTTTAATTTCTTGTTTAAGCCATTTCAGTGAGCTTTGTGCACATTCATTAGTCTTTGCGGTGTTTCTGTGGTTTAATTGGTCTTTTGCTCTGTTTTTTAATTGGTCTTTTTTCTTCCGGATGTTTTTAAATTTTCATGGGATTTTATTTACTCCGAAAACTTTTAGAAAATTCAAATGACGGGAAAGCCACTCACAACAGACCATGGAAACAGAAAATACGCTGTAGATGGATGGGACATGGGCAGAATGCTCAAGTTCATAGAGCAGGAGTCAGAACAGAAGGCAAATGAAATAAAAATAAAGGCAAACGAGAAGTACGCAATAGAAGTGGCAGAAATGGCCGTAAAGAGCATGAAAAAAATAAACCAACAGAAGACAGAGGAGATACACAAAATAAAATCAGAAAAAACAATTGCAGAGGGAAAGCTGAGGTCGAAGGCGAGCATTACCATTGCAAGGGAGAAAGAGCAAATAATCAACAAAATACTAAACAAAACTATAGAGAAGTGCCAGGACCAGCCGCTTACCACAAAGCTAGCACAGGACGCCATCGGCAAGTACAGATTTATATTTCCGTGCGGCAAGATGATAATATACGTGAGAAACCAGGATAGAAAAGTAGTAGAGTCATTGCTGAGCCCAGAAGAGTACACCATAGAGGAAATGCAGGAGAATCTGCTGGGGGGAATTGTAATAAGAAACGAGGAAAGAACAGTGCTAGTCAATAACAGTTATTTAGAAAGAATCAGGTGTGCAGGAGAGAAAATACAGCCGGTAATACAGAAGGTATTATTCACTAAGCTAGACCAAAATGAGTAAATAATTGATTTATTAGTTACACTTGTGTTATGTCTTATCTTTTGTGTTCTTGGACTCCGTTCTTCTGGCTGCTGATTTATTTAAAGCTCGCCGGTAGTTTTGATTTTCTTATTTTCATTTTACTTTTAAGCTCCTGCGCCAGACGACGCACTAATTATAATTTAAATACGCGAAGAGTGAAAATATTTTAATGAAGAAAAGAACTCTCTTGGTGGTTGACAATGGCACGTGGGAGTGCAAGGCAGGCTGCGCAGATGCAGAGCCGTGCTTGCGATTTAAAAACCAGATATTCAGGATGAAGGGAAAAGACGGAAAAATAACCTACTCCATAGCCCCGAATAAAAAAACAAACATTACGACGGCCATTAAGAGCATGTTCGATGGGGGCGTTGTTTACAACTGCGAAGTGTTGGAGAGCACAATCAAAGAAATACTGAAAGAAGTAAAAAAGCCTGCAAAAGAAGAGAAGGGGAAGCATGAAATAAAAGAGCTGGTGATGACAGAGTGCTTCCTAAACCCGCAGCTGTTCAAGGACATGGCGCTGGAAACAATCTTCAGTGCGTTCAGCTTTGAAAAGATACAGTTTGGGTATGATTTTGTCTACTCCTACGAATATAATTTAAAAAATAACACAAAACTATCGCTGCAGAAAACAGGATTCAAAAGAGACTTTTGCGATGTGATAATTAGCATGGGGCACTTGGGTGTCTATGTGGTTCCTCTCGATCCCACGAAGAACACTATAATATACGATAGAAGCACATACATGCCTCTCGGAGGCCTGGCTGCACAGCACATATTCAGCAAGAGCATAATAAACAAGTACTATGGAACAGGACTGAAAATAATGAAGGAGGAAGTGGAGGAGTATTTTAAGAAAATAAGAGTGCCCTTGGACTATCTGCAGGAGATAGAAAACGTGGTGAATGAAGGAGTTGGAAACGTAAAAATACTGCAGAAACAGAACAAAGAAAAGGTGCCAGTGATAAAGAAGATTCCAAAAAGAAAGATAGGGGGGCTCGAAGCATACAGGAAGAGAGCAAAGGAAATGGACGCAGAGCTAATAGATGAGCTAGATAACGATGACCTGGACAATGAAGTGGAGGATAACACTGATGAAATAACTGAACAGGTGGAAGAAGCAGAAGATGAGGTGGAAGAAAAAGAAGATGAAATAGAGGCAGAAAAAGAAGTAGAAGTGGTAGACGAGGAAGAAATAGCAAGAAAGCTAAAAAGAGAGAAACTTATAAAAGGAGCAACAGACCATAGGAACAAACAGAAAATAATAAAAGTGCTGGAGAGACTGAACTACCACATCCTTCTCCTTGAGGATAGACACCTTCTCATAACAAACCCGTCTGAGTTCATGAAAATACGAAAAGACCGGCTGGAGCACCTTGAAAAGATAATCAAAAAAAGAACATTTGTAAGAAACGAGCTGAAAAACAAAAAAAGCACGCACTCTCTTGCACTTCTTAAAAAGTCGCTGGCGCAACCTGACACAGTCGTTGAGGACAATATATATCTGCAAGAGATAAGAGATGCTGCATTAGAGGACATAGCCATACAGGAAGAAATAGACTACATAGACCTCTTCCTACGAGAGAACGATCCAACATACATCACAAAAGAAGAAAATCCGTTGGACAAGATAAGAAACGGATACAAAGAGAAGGGAGGCATAAATATCAACGTGGAGTTTATCCGCACTGCTGAGGCCCTCTTCAATCCCTCCATTGTTGGCATAGAGCAGCCAGGGATAGGAGAAAGCCTCTCCTGCATATTCCAGACAATGGATGTAAGGAATATTTTCATCACAGGAGGCTTCAGCCAAATAGAAGGAATAGCTGAAAGAGTAAAAAAAGAAATCATTCCGCTCAGACATCTGCCAAATGACCCGCAGGTTGTCACAGCTCTGGACCCAATTAACGACTCGTACAAAGGAGGATTCCTGCTTTCCAAGTACTTCCAGACGTACACGCGGCAGGAGTATGAGAGCAAAAACAGAGAGGAGTAATTTAGAAGAAAGTTCGCTGTATGTGACGGTTAAATAAATAAAATCATGATATTTTTTATTGCTCCTAGTCCTGTCTTGTTTTTACTTCTCTGTGGATTCTCTTGTGCGGTGTGAGAATGATGGCATCTGCGCCCCAGCCTGACAAGGCATTTCTATCGATTGCATTCAGGAATGCCTGCATGGTTGTTACAAATAAATCTTCGTCTTCTACATCACCACCCGTATATAAAACATCAGATATACCTGTGAGGTTGTTAGCCGCGGTTCCCGTGGATGCAAAGTCCTTGTGTGTGCTCACACAGCCAATTAGATCCATTGTATACACGTGTGGTGAGTTGTTTCTGTCAAATCCAGCTATCAGCGGAGACACAAGATACGGCATAAATCTCCTGCTGTACAAAATGTAGGAAAGAAGAGAGGTAAACTCTTTTGGCTCTATTTCTCTTTGCTGATTTAGCTGGAACATGTTCACGTGCTTGCGCAGGGTTTTAAAGAGGATTTGGCAGTCTGGGACAAAGCCTGTGAGACTCAAAATAATCTTGTCCGTCATCTGGTAGAGCCTTGTGAAGTTCGAGTGCAGGGTGCTGGCCTGATTACCGAATCTTTTGTCTGCTGTAATGACTATTGCACTCTTACTCATCATGGCCAGGGAGGACCCACCGTAGTACTGGGTAATAGACATGGAAAAAGAAAAACACCAAAATTAATATTTGCAATTTGCAAATAAATAACATTGCTTTCATCTGTGCGAATTTTAGAGAGCAGAGAAAAAGAAAATGAGTTGAGATGCAGTACATTGCAGATTGGGCGTATTCAGATGGGGCACAAATAGAATCTTTTTTTATTTTTTTATGGAGCCCAGAGGACCAAGCAAGAAAGAGTGTCTTATAATCACACACGACAACGCATTCCACATGGACGATGTGATTGCGTGTTTTATGCTCAGAAAGATATACCCCAACAGCACTATCGTTAGAACAAGGGACAGCGAGATAATAAAAACAGGCGACATCGTTGTGGATGTAGGAGGTGTGTTTGATGAAGAGAATAGGCGGTACGACCACCACCAGAAAGGATTCCACGAGACATACAGCAAGAGCTACAATGTGAAGCTAAGCAGCGCAGGACTGGTGTATAAATATCACGGGAAAGAGTTTATTAAGGCGATTGGCATTGAGTTTGACGACTCTTTGGCCAGTGAGCTATTCATTTCTACGCTGTACAACACGTACTTTGTGTCAGTGGATGCCAACGATAACGGGATAGACATCTCGGACAGTGTAAAATACAACCAAAGAGTGCTCGACGATATGGTAAAGTCTTTTGTGCCGTACAACCTAAGCCCAGTGTACTCATTCGAAGAGGCAGAGAGCATCCGGTACGAAGCGTTTCTTGAGGCAATGGAGTACATGGGCTCTGATCTGATCAGACACTGCAACAAGCTGGCCTATGATGTATCCCATAACGGAAAGAGACTGAATGAAGAGTACCTTGCTCTGGGAGAGAAGAATGACTACTATCTAGTCCTTACACAGGGAGGTGTGTTCTCTAAGGACATCATATACTACTACAACAATCTGTACAAGAAAAAAATACACATGATTATATCCCCAAGAAAAACAATGAAAGGAAACACATACTCCATACAGTCAATTCCCGACCAGCACCAGAGCAAGTACAAGCCTCTTATTCCGCTGTGCGAGGAGTGGAGAGGGCTGAGAAACGAAGAGCTGCGCAGGGTATCAGGTCTGGCAGACATAGAATTTGTCCATGCCACTGGCTTCTGTGGATCAGCAGAAACCCTGGAGACTGCGATCACCATGGCCGAAGAGTCCATCAAAGAATACTTGGAGAACAAGGAGTAAAAGTGCTTTTATTCGCGATAAGATTGCTTATTTAGTTTGATGGAAACAGGCTTTGATAATAAAGATGCATTCTACGATCTTTCTGTGTATATTTTTGCGTGTGTGATCAACTGTCTACTGGTTGGATATTTTAATTTTAACACTTGCAAGAGAGTAACCAAAAATGAAAATAATCAGAGAAGTGTAGATAGCAGGGTGGGTATGTGCTAGATAAAGATGGAGTGGCTCATAATGGCAGGCTGTGTTTGCTGAGAGAAGATACAAAAAGTTGTGATGTTTTTATTTTTCGCTTGGCTTTAGTTTAAATTTCTGAGAATTGCAAATTTTTTATAACTACCATGGCAGCAGAAACACAAAAAACAAAAAGAGAAAGAATAGACAATGCGCTTTCTAATGTAGGATCATACCAAAGAATATTCAAGCTGCTCTGCGACAACAAGACAGCGTTCATACAGAAGCTGAAAAGAGACTTTAGAAGCGTGAAATCAGAGCTCTTCTTTGGAAAGTACAAGATGGTGCACACAGTCCTGGGAAGAATCCTGTCCTCCGACCAGATGGTAAGCCTCAAGGGGAAGGTGGAGTACAAAAAATCAGATAAAGTATTTTTATTTTTGCTATCCGATCAGCCCGTTGAGAAGATAAAAGGCATGCTTGAGAAGGTGCAGCACACTGACTACGAGAGAAAGGGCGACGTGCTCAGCAAAGACATTGTGCTTCCAGTTGGCGAGCTGCTGAACGAGGAGAGCATAAAAATATCCAACACTCTGTTCAAAGACATACAGAAGCTGGGAATAGACAACATCAGAATAAACCCAAAAACAAACAACATAGAAGTAACAGAACAGATTGTTCTTGGAAGAAAGGGAGAACAGATGACCGAAGAGCAGGAGAAGATGGTAAAGATACTTGGAATCAAGAACAAGAAGCACGGCGCAGTCGTTGTAGGCTTTGCAGAGATCCAGAAAGAATAAATACTCACTTAAACCCTATCTGCTATTTTTCCTTGGGCTACTGAATATAAGACTGTGCTTCCATTGCATTGCTACATCTGCCACATTATGCAGATTTTGTTCTTAATTTGGTTATTTTGGCTATTTTAACAGGCTCTCTTTTTGGGATATCTTCTTCTCTTATTGTCTGGTGCATTTCTGCTACTCCTTTGGATTTTAAATACTTTTCTGCTGTATGCAGATCGTCTAGTGCTCTTACGATGTCTTCTTTTGTGATCTTATCTATGCAATGCACTCGTTTGGTTCTGCCAGTATTCTGCGGACTATTCTCTCTTTCTTTTGCCTGGGCCTTTTTGCTAAATAAAAGCACTCCACTGGTCAGATCTCTGCTAGAGCACAGGATAGTCATAATATCATCCATACTGGCACTTGGCGCATTCTTCATTGCTCTGCTTATGGGCTCATCTTTTATTCTTCCTAGACACTTAGCAATCCTTTTGTTATTTAGCAGGATGTCTCTGTACGACCCATTTCTTGCCTCTGCGTGGCCTATTCGCTCACTTTCATATCCTATGCCACTCATTACGCTCTCCCAGTACGCGCACAGCCGCACTGGATGGGATATTGGGCTGTCTGTGTGCAGATGTTCTGAGTCTACGGGCTTGGAGTACAAGTATACTGCAGGGTATCCCAGCGCAGCCACTACTTTCTTTAGGTTTTCAATTAGAACCATCCTCCCAAGGCCCTTAGCTCTTGACATGCTTTCCATTCTACTGATGTAGAGAACATTCTCTCTTTTGTACAATAGCAGAGTGCACAGACTCATAGGTGCTCCATTTGCACACGACAGTATATACACAGTCTGTGCGCATCTGAATATCCAACTGCTCACAGAGTGCTCCATTAATTCGCACAAATATTTTCATTTTTATTCTTCACCATAATATTACAACCCGTACACTCTCTGCCAGGTATGCCTTTTATCTCTGCGAGCAAGAAGAGAGCTAGTGTGATTAGGAAAAAAGTCTATACTCTGCTCCTGTGTATGCTTTTTATTTTTATATTCCAGAAGATGTGTAGCTCTGCTGTTTTAAAGGCATACTTAATAAAATATGTACGCTATGGTGCATTATAGAAAGAGACTCTGATAAGTATTGTAATTTATTGCTTCGTGGGCTTTTCTTTGACTGTATGCCTGAAGGACGACTTGTCTTTGAGCGACTCGTCGTTTCCTTTGAACGAAACGGGTATCACGGGCTTTAGCTCTAGTTTTTCTCGAATCTCCTTCTCCTGCTCGGCCATCTCTTCCTCATTTGGACACGTTTTTGTCCAGAAAGAGAGAATTGTGTGGTGCCCTCTTACGCTCACCACAATCCCGTTGACCTCCATGGTTTTGAAGGGCACAAGAGCCATCCATATGCACAGACTTTCAAAAAGCCTCTGCTCCGCAGTGTTCTTCTTTATTTTGATAATCCACTTTCCTCCGTTGAGATTGCATGGATCTTCCCACATGGGCTCTATTCCGTCTTTGAACAAAGATAGATCTGTAATTGGCTTTATATCTTGCAGCTTGTGCAGACGCCGCAGCAGATACAGAAACTCCTCGGCGCTTTCCACTTTTGCTTCCTGTTTTATCTTGCTTTTGAAGTCTTCGGTGTCCCCTTTGATGTTTACCGCTCTAAATACAGAGGAAAGAATAAGTGCGGATCCAAGCCTTTCTTGCGTCATAATAAAAAATATTTAATGCATTTTAAAATACTAAAAGTCTTACAACTGGCCGGATAAAAGCACCGGTCACTCTCTCTTGCTAGGAGTGTATTCAGAGAGAAGAGAAGAAGCATCGACAAACCCTTTTGCATCTATAAGCACAAATGTGTCATTGTCTGAAATGGCAAAGACCACTGCATCTGTTGCAAGATCTTCAAAAAGAGCAGAAGTGAATCTGTCAGTCGGTGTGACTATCTTCAGATACGACTTCATTTCAGATCTGTTCCTGTTGAAGTTTTTATCAGGGCTGTACATTTTATATACGTATTTAGCGCTGTTTTCTGTTGGTGCGTGCGGGATGAGCACCCATCCTGCCTTTCTTATGGTGTAGTATGTTGGAAAGTGCAAATAGCCCATCATTGCTGCGTACTCAGCCACTTCTTTCATGTTTTGAATGGCTGGGCATACATCAAATAAAACCTCTTCAATGGCTAGCTTTAAGACCTCTTCTTTCACTCCGCACTTTCTGTACTCCTGTCTGCCTGGGTCTATGGGCGCATAATGGCTTTCCGTTTTTGTGAATCTTTTATTTATTTCTTCTTCTATCTTAGCTGGTGTATTGGTCATATAGCGAAACTGCGTTTTTATGCGACTTACTGCAGGGGTCAAGCACCACGGCTATTTCTGCATTTTCCAGTGGTATATCGCTGAATAAAGACGCATTTTCATCAAGCAGGCCCGCAGACTTAATCAGCAATGTGTCCATTTCTGATAGATGGACGGGTTTGCTTTTGTTTTTGTTTTGTTCGGTCTTCTTTGGCTTTGCTTTTTCTTTGTATGCAACGAGCTTCTTCTTCTTGCTGAAATCAATTAGCATGAATATTTTTTTGAGTGTAATTTTATGGTGGAAAGTGTGTGCATTAAAAGAATAAAAGAGCTGCTGGGCGAGCTGTGTGAATACTCCCTGCAGATAATGCCCCCGCAGGAGATGGATGTCCATCCGTGCGACTGGCTTGGAGAGGACATGCAGAGAGCAGTGGAGGCTATTGAGTCGCTTCGAAACAGTTTGCTCTCCCAAGTAGATGCTAAAAAGGCCAAAATACAGCAGATGGAAGAAGAAAAAAGGACAATGCTTTCAGCTCTTGAAGAAAAGAGCGAAAAGCCAGAAGAAGACGGCCTTTGGATCTATGAGAAGAGCTTGTATACAAGAGAGTCTGTGCTTGCAAAAGATCTCGCAGAGCTGCACATCAGATACGAGGAACAGAAAGAAAAGTTCAGCCAGATCGCAGAAAAGATAAAAAATAAAAAGAGCGAGCTGGCAGAGTACTTGGAGAACGAAGAAGAGTGCACTGCCGTGCTGCAGGAGCAAACAGTTACCAAGCAGCTGATAGAAAGAGCAGAAACACTTCTCGCAGAACTAGAAAGAAAAACAGAGGAAATAAGAGCAAAAACAGAAGAAAAGATAAAAAGCGCCAATGCCATTCTAGCTTCGCTTGGGCTCCGAGCTGAAAAAGACTTTTCAAGCACTGCAGAGCTGTTTGATGAAATAAGCCAATTGGAAGCGCATCTTGAAGAAATATCATCATCTGTTGAGTCGTATAACTACACAATGAACAAGATAGATGTATCAGACAGCTTTACCAAGACAGCTAGCCCATCAGTCAAGCAAGAGAAACAAACCCTTGCAAAAATTGCACCAACTATACACTTAAAGAGCTATACCGAAATATCTAGCAAAAATAGAATAGTCAGTGGCCTAAGCATGGATATACCGAGCAGTAAAAATGGTGAAGCATTTGGAGTGATCAGCAGTTTGCCATACTCCTGTGCAAAAGACCTAGAAGAGAAACTGGTAAGAATAGTAAGAATGTCTGAAGAGATAGACTGTCTCCTCAAGAACAGGCTTACATTCCTATCGAACAGAATGGAAGTATCAGCAAAGAGTGATTTATCTGGTGTAACGCCTATTTGGAGGATAATTGTGCAAAAAGAGTGGATTGCTCAAATAGAGCAGGAGTACAAGCAGAAAATAGAAGAAATATTCACAGAGCAGAAGAACAATCTAGAAACAGTCCTGGCTAGCCTGAAAAGCATAACGGAGGAAGAAGCTGTATATGCGCCTCTTCCACGGGAAATAAAAGAGCTGAAATTCACAGAACAGGAAGACATTCTCCTGGAACTGGAAAAACAGACAAAAGACGCAGAAGAGGAATATTCCATACTGAAAAACATTGAGGCCTTCGTCAAGGAGAGAAAAGAGCTGCTCCTAAAAATGTCCGCATTTGAGGAACAGGCAAGCGACCCGAGGAGACTATTCAGGAGCTCATTCCAGCTCAACTCGGAAGAGAAGTTCAGGAAGATGGCAGTGCCCACTCTTCTGCGAGTAGAAAAGGAGATATTTGCGCTATCAGGCAGCTACTCCGAGAAGTTCGGCAAGCCTGTGCAGATAAAAAGGAAAGAGATAGTCACAGACCTAAAAAATGAGATATCCAATCGAATAATCAATGCAAATACATTTATGACGGGAAGACAGAGGCCCATTGACAAGCCCATTATCAAGTAACTACAAAAGGCTTTGCAAATAAAAATAAAAGTGTATTATAATATTCCAAAGAGACTTTAGCACAAACTAGTTTACACTTGACAGAATGAAATTAGCTAAGCATTATTAGAAAGCAAAATAAAGGGTGCTGAGTGAGTCTATACTGCTACATTTTCCATCTCTCACCAGT
Organism: Nematocida minor; assembly: GCF_024244105.1. Lineage (NCBI taxonomy): Eukaryota > Fungi > Microsporidia > Nematocida > Nematocida minor. The sequence continues at coordinate 12,692 of NW_026250364.1, read as the reverse complement.
ACACTCAGAGTGTGAAGTGTTTTGAGATGTGGTTTATGCGTCTTTTTTGTGCTTGAATCAGTGCGCGTGATTGCTTGCGGTGTCTTTAAAAGTATAAATATAATTTTGTTTTTAAAATTTTCATCCAGGTTTTTAAATGTCTTCGCAATATAATGAAAATTCACTTCCTCTGGAATCAGAAAAGAAAGCGCGCATGAAGCCGCAGGTGAAAAGAGTAAAGCTCATGGATAGCGACCAAGAGAACGAAGATGCCTCCGCTGCCTCAGATGAGAAGGAAAAGCAGAAAAGAGTGAGTGATCTGCTGCAAAAAATCAAAAAATTAAACTACAATAGCAGAAACAAAAGTCTGAGAAGCAGGCTGCAGGCTCTGGAAGAGGCAGACGAGCTGTTCAAAGAGAGCACGCCTGCACAGCGACTCAAATATCTCCACATGGAGGCTAAAGCAAACAGAAGAAGCGTAGAACTCGACACTTTCAAAAGAAAAATGCTCGAGCTAATTCAATTTCTAGAGACAACAGAAACAGGACAAGCGCTCTCCTGGGATGAAGTGGTGCAAAGGCTGGCACAGATCGCAGATGCGCACGGAAGAATAAGAGAGTTTGTGTGGCCACAGATCGATGGCATTGAAACAGGACTGAATCTGTGGATCTTAAAGGTAGTCGCAGGACTGTACTTTAAAAAGATCAAAATACACGAGGTAAAAAAAGAGATACTGCAGTCCCCGGGGAAGTATCCAATCGAGTGGCAGCGCGTTGACTTCAGCCTCGGCGGGCCAAGACTAATGAGACAGCTGCTTGAAATTCTGAACAGCAAAACCACTCCATCCTTCCAAGAGAGAAAGAAGAAAAAAGAAAACTCAGCCATGTCCCACAGTAGAGCAGAAAAGCACGTTGTGCTCTCCTCAGAGATACCCATTTCCCTGGGAGGCGTTGAAACACTGGGGCACGTGGACATTGCAGCAGAGATGAACATCATAAGCAGAAAGCTGTACGAAACACTCCGACAGAATGGCAGCATAAAGTCAGAAACAGCTCTGCCCCACTCCCTGCAGGACATCCGATGCGGAGAGCAGATGTATCCGCCAAAAGAAATAGTCATAGACGTATCGTACGAAGATGTTAGGCTGGATAATCACGCATTCTATGTGCGAACAGATGATGCAGACGCAGAAACTATCCTGGGAAGAGAGCTCACGCGGCTCCTGCGCGCAACCAAGGAAACATCGACGAGTCTCAGAGAAATATTCCAGACAGAAAGACACAAGGCCTGTCCCTTCATGGAGTTCATTGGAGACGTAACATCTTCTGATCTTACTTCCCTCAGCATCCATGATGTCGTAAATGTCTCCTCTGATTACGCACACAACATCCCAGATAAGAAAAACACCGAATAAACCGTACATACAGCACACACACCATATTCCTGCACTAATATTCAGCCGCACCAAATAAAAATATGTCTTATCAGATTTCTCTTTTATTCTTACTACTTCTGCACTAACCAGCTGCATACGATGAATATCGAACGGCTCTGAATAGAACAGAAAGTGTCTTTCATATTTACTGCACTCTTTTGCAGCCGATGTGTAAACTACATAAACTATCTTTATTAATCATTCCTGCGAGTGTTACGGCTAAACAGGCACTTCTTCGTTTCTGGCATCCTTTGTGTTTTTCTTTTCTCTTGGTGGTTTTGGTTTTTTTGATATTTTTCTGAGTGTGCTCAGCGACAGAATGTCTTCCAAAAAGGGTATTTCATCCTGTGTATCGCACGGCGTGCAGTGCTGCGTCGTTAGTCTCTTCTTGTTCAGCATGTGCTCGTAGTCTCTCATGTTGCTTCGTATTAAATACTCTTTCTTCTCCGCGTTTACTTCTATCAGCGGATCTTCCAGCCGCACGTCTTCCTCTTCATCTTCCGCTGGATTCTCTGCTCTTCTATTTCTGCTCTTTGGCTTCTCGTATGGAATGCTCGCTCTTTCTCTGAGATGGTCCTGCACGTCTTGGTCCAGATACTTCTTCTCCACTGGCGCCTTCTTCTCTCCTTCTTCCTCTCCCGTGAAGTCGATTATTCCCCTGTCTTCATGCAGTATCGGCTTTATCTGATCGCCCACTCGGAGTATTTCCAGGAGAGACTCTTCTTTGGGCGACACTTCTTTTTTTATTTGCTTCGTTATGTTCAGCTGGTATTGCAGGAATGAAACGAGCTCTTCCCTTCTGTAGGAGCTTTCAGAGCCCGCGGACTCTTCCACTATCGTCTGCAGAAGTGTCTCCACGAGCTCTTCATCAAGCGGCTTCTTCTCTAGCCCTGCTGTGTTGTACGCTTCTCCCAGCTCTGTTTCGCTCAGAGACCGTTTAATGGACAGCAACTGTCTGTTCAGCTGGTTCATGGTAAGATCGACAATCACCTGGAGCGACTGCTTGCTTGCCCTTTCAAACCCCACCTGATTCAATATCTCAACTACCACCGCCTGCAGCACTCTGCAGTGGAATCTTCCCTCCTCCATAAAAATATGAAAAACATTTTCATTGAAATTTTATTCGCTATCCGCGCCGCTTCTTTCTCTTCTTTTTATTCCGCAGCAGCAGGAAGCCCAGCGAAAACTCGCGCACAAAATGCAAATATATTTTGCTATCGTATAAATGGCAAATATTTTGGAAAATCTTTTATGGGAATGAAGTGTGGAATTTGCAAGAGCTCAAAGATAGAAACAGACGCAGCACGGGACATAAGCTACTGTACGTCCTGTGGGCTGGTGATAGAGGAGAGCACAATCGTATCAGACGTGCAGTTTGCACAGGACACAAAGGGCACTTCTGTTCTGCAAGGACAGTACGTGAGCACCGGCGATAGCAAGAAATTAGTGGCTGGAAAATTTATAACGACAAATCACATCTCCACGATAAAGGGAATAGCGAAGTCCATAGGAGAGGCCCTGGGCATAGGAGACACGCAGATTAACTCGGCAATGCGGTGGTACAACCTCTCTTTGCAGTTCAACTTCACAAGAGGAAGAAAGACACAAGTGCTACTGGCAGCGTGCCTGTACATCACCTGCAGAGAGGAGGAAACGCCGCACATGCTTGTTGACTTTGCGTACATCCTGCGAGTGAACGTGTTCAAGATCGGAAGCGTCTTTTTGAAATTGACAAGACTTTTGAATATTTCTGTTCCTCTCGTGGATCCATCACTTTTTGTGCCGAGATTTTGCAGCAAGCTGCAGCTTCCAGGCCAGGTGATAGCAAAGACGTCTCTGCGGCTCATAGCAAGGATGGACAGAGACTGGATTGTGATCGGAAGGAAGCCCGCAGGGATATGCGGTGCAGCGATTCTAATCGCCAGCAGAATACACGGAAACGAAAGATCGGTGGAGGAGGTGGCTGCAGCTGTGAAAGTGTGCGAGTCCACAATCAACAAAAGACTCGCAGAGATAAAGGAAACAGCAACTGCAGCACTGTCCATCAGCGAATTCAACACGATCTGGCTGGAGAAGGAAGAAGATCCTCCGATTGTCAAACTGCGCGGGAAAGTGTTCACTGAGTCATTTGCAAAAAACAGACAGAGCTACGAGAAAGAGAACGATGAAGAAATTAGCTGCAAGCCTGAGTATCCAGAAAGGGAGGATATCACGCCGCTAACACCGATGAGCATAGCCAGCCAGACAACAGAAGACATCCCGCACGAAGAGAGCGACCTGTCAGACGAAGAGATGGAGATAGAGGATGAGCTGTTCCTCACAAAAGAAGAGATAAAAGAAAAAGAGAGACTGTGGGATGCAATGCACGCAGACTTCCTGATAGAAAGGAAAAAGAGGGAAGTAAAGCCAAAGCCAAAACCAAAGAAACAAAAGCCAAAGAATCTTCCTCTGCACGATGCCGTTGAGTCCACTGTAAAAACAAAACACTTATCCACGCGAATTAACTATGCAGCAATTAAAAGCCTTTTCCAAAGATGATCTCTCAGATAACTGAAAATAAGGATATTCTGGGAATGAAAATGGGAAATAGACACAGAAAGCCCAATAAAAATGAGAGTAGCAGCAGAACACACTCTTCTGCGCCCGGATGGTGGTGAGTCTGCTCTGATGGATGGGAATGTGAAACAAAGCCAAATACTCTGCAGGATGAAACCACAATAAAAATGGAGAAAAAAGTGGAGAAAGAGTTACAGGATGCACAGGAAGACATAAAAGACGCAATCAATGCCGAGAAGAAAAGATCTGCCTCCATTTCCAGTCTGGAGCAGCAGTCTGTTGAGCTCGATGCCTCACTCACGGGTCTGCAGGAGGAAACACACAGCGCCAGGAAGAGGCTGTGGAAGAAGTGCCTAAAGTGGATAATAGTTGCAACTATTATATTTCTCATCCTCGGAGGCCTGCTGTTCTCCTACGTATACGATAAACTAAAGTCCTCTCTGAATATGCTCAATTAAAAATGGAAAGAGGATGAGAATGGAAATAACGAAGTGTTAGCTCGCTCTTGTCCTATCTAAATAAAATATTTATAGTAATCGCTGCTTTTATTTCATGCTGTAGCATATAAACCTTCTTACTCCTTTTACTTTTGTTACTCTTCCGAATGCTTCTATGTGCTGGCCCACTGGATGCTCTTCCTCTATGGCTCCGTAGTACGTCATTGGAAGCTTCTTCTTTTTGCAGCATATGAACACGGTGTACTCCGAGTCAGAGTGTTTTACAGAGCGAAGATACCTTCCTTTCACGATCAGATAGAGGCCTCTTTCTATTCCTATGCTGGGAATCTCCTCCAGTGCGCACTCTCTTACTTTATCCTGTGTTTTTGTAAACTTGTTCTTCAGATGCATCAGAGCTAGCAAGTATTTTCTGCGCTTATCTCTATGCAATAAAACAAGTGCATCTCTACCAGATGAGTGATTAAGTGGTTAAATTAGTAAGTGTCCAAAGACAGTAATAAATCACTGATTGAGCAGTTGTAGATGCTCATTAGACACAGAATTGAATAGCTGAGCTAAATATTTAAGTGATTAAGTGATTAAGTGTTGGTTGACAGATAAATGAATAAAAAGTTTTACTGCACGAGAAGTTGAGGCAAGTAGATGAACAAATAGCTGCGCGATGACTGTGAATGATTTGTCTATAGCCTATTAATCAGCTAGCTACAGTCAATCAGCAATTATCTGGCTGAGTGCACACGTATTTGAACAGAGCATCCGAGGAAAGAGAAAGACAAGAAGATAGCCCGTGAATATAAGAAGTATTTATTATGCAGTTGCCTCTTGCTCGTATAACAACTCGACCTTCTTTCCTTTTTGTTTGCTCTCAAACTCGCTCTCGTCCACCTTTGGTCTCTTAATTACCTTCACCTTCTTCACGTGGCAGTTCTGCAGTGGGTATATTTTTACGCCCTCCTGCTCGATTCTTGATCCTATGGTCTCGTTCATCAGCTTCTTCATTACGTCGTGGATGTTGCAGTTGCTTATTTCCTCTTCAATGATCTTGAAGATGATCTGTCTAATGGCCTTGACTTGCGACAAGTTTGCGTAGCAGTTTTTCTTCGTGGACTTTGGCTTTCTCTTTGTGTTTGCAATGGTGAACACTCTCAGGACGTATCCATCGGTGGTCTCCACTCTGAGGCATGCCTCCACGAGGGTGTGCCACTTCTTGGGGATGCTCTTTATTTTGTCGCTGATCAGCTCCATCGTGTGGAAGCTGGAGATGGCGTCCTTTCCTTTGACTCCGTCGACTACAAACTTGAACTTTCTGAAGGCCTGTGTGTTTGATCCGGCCACGAGGTCTCCCTGGTTCACCTCGAATGTTCTTCCCTTCAGCGCATTTGGTGCGAAGTAGTTTCCTTGACTTTTATCTATGATGGTCACTCCTGCCTGCTTTGTGCCCAGAGATGAAGGAAGAGTTAGATTGTAGAACTCCTTCTTGCTCATTACATCAGTGGTTTTCTTTGCTCTGATTTTCTTTCCTTTTACTTTACTTCCAACACTGGATACGTTTGCCTTTCCTTTTGAAGCCATTGCAGGGGAGACAAAAAATGAAAATAAAACTAAAATTGAGAGAGAAAATAAAAATAAAAATGAAGCAATTCGCAGGCCAACAGACAGCCAGGAGAGACCACTAGAGCAAAGCACCACTGAACTTCTAGATATTGCATTAGCTGTTGCATGATACTGCTTCTACTGATCTACGCTAGACTAATATCATCTGTGCTCCATGACTTTTCTGCTGCAGCTTACTTACTGGATCATTGTAGCTGTGATTATAGCCTAAACATCTTACTATTCAATCTCAGCTGCTATGTTAGCTATTGAATGATCTTTTCATCCACTAATTCACTGCAATTTCTTTCACAATGGCTTGTATTCTTCTAATGGCTTAAATGATAGCTATTTTACTGCCTCTTCTCTACTAATGCCTTTTATCATCTAAGTGCACACTGCCTATGCTATTCCTTATCTCATCTGCTCCTCTTCTTTTCTCTATTTGCTCTATTTCTTCAGTTATTTCTGCAAAACAGAAAAATAGCAGAGTATGAGACCGGACAGAAAGTGTACAGATTCTCAAAGATAGAGTTTATATTTAATTGTGCTTATAAAGACGAAGGTGTGGGCGCACTGCTGTGTTTGTTTATTTGTCGCATTGTCTGAAGGTGAAACACTGCAGCACAGAATATATAAAAGAAAGTTGGCAAAAATAATTGACTATTTAATTAATGAAAGAGGACACAATATTCTTGTTCGACGTAGATGGAACTCTCACGCCCTCCAGAGAAAGAGCCACAGAAGAGATGAAGGCGTTTCTAAACGACCTGAAAACAAAGGTGAAGATAGGCTTTGTCGGGGGCTCTGATCTCCCGAAACAAAAAGAGCAATTGGGAGACGACTGCACTTCGCTCTTTCACTACTGCTTCCCCGAGAACGGCCTTATGTTCATTAAGAATAACGAAGTAGTGTCGACTGAGTCGTATCTTAACTTCGTGGGCGAAGCAGAGCACGGGAGAATGGTCAGATCCGTGATGAAAATACTCAGCGAGCTTCCGATGAACGAAGTGCCCAAAATGAGAGGGAATTTCATCGAGCTCAGAACATCGATGGTGAACATCTCGCCCATCGGCAGATCGTGCACAAAAGAGGAGAGAAAAGAGTTCAAAGAGCTGGACACAGCCAACAGAACAAGGGAAAAGATAGTGGAGAAACTAAAGGTTGCCTTCCCCAGCCTGGCTTTCTCCATAGGAGGAGAAATATCCATCGACATATTCCCGCAGGGCTGGGACAAAACGTACTCCCTTCAGCACCTCGAGAAAGAGGGAATAAAAAACATTTACTTCTTTGGGGACATGACATCAGAGGGTGGAAATGATTTTGAAATATTCACAGATGAAAGAGTCAAAGGAACAACTGTTACCTCTCCAGAAGATACGATGAAGCAGGTGAAGGACGTTCTTCTTACATTGGAATAAACTATGGCTGCTCTTGTCATTCTACCACTACTCCAGTTTATTTCTAGGCTTCTTTTTTATCTTCTCTAAGTACGGCAAAGATGAGTGCATAATATTGATATTTTATATTTGAGTAGAACTGTGTGGTGACAAGAAGCGAGTGGTATGATCAAGGATTGAATAATTTACCAAAAGACTTATATTAGAAATGAATCTTGAAAAGGATGTTGTTAGTCCAAGAATGTCTTTTGAGACTTGGGACTTGAAAGATCATGCCATGCTTTAGCATTGCTAACAAGAACCAATCTTCAACTATTCTGTCATTAGCATAGAGCTATTGAGAACATTGATAAAGCAAAACAATAATACACTTTAATCCAAACACTGTTTATTTTCAAGGAGTTTACTTACACTTTTTATACAATGTAATAAAACTATCAAGAATCTCGTTATGCACTCCCAGATTGGACTTGCTGGTGTTCACATTGCGGAACACTATAAGATCTATCATCTTGTATGGCTTTTCAGATATTGCTTCCTGCAGTTCTTTATTTGCAGCTTTTAGTCTTTTTGTTGCTGTATATTTTCTAGTGTTTGTTGCTTTCTTTTTTTTTTCCAATTTTTTTATTTCACTGGTGTTATTGGTAATACCTTCTGCTCTTTTTAGCTCTTCTAGCTCTTTGATTTTTCCCAATTTTTTCAGTTCTTCTATTTCTTCTTCTAGACCTAGTAGTCTATTCAGCATTTTATTTGTTTTATTAAAATTTATAACTTCTGCTCTTATTTTTTCTCTTTCTGTTTTCAACTTTGTCTTTAGTTTTTTTTTGCCCTCCTTAGTTCTATTATTTATCTTAGTTTTATTTTTCATCTTAGTTATACTCTCCTCTTCGATAGCAGCCTCTTTCTCTTTTTGATCTTCCACCTGCCATGTATATATCTTCTCTGCCTGGTCTTTTGACTTGATGTCTTCCATATTGCTATTTTTCAGCCAAATGCTCTGCAGTGTGCTATCTCTATTGTACTTTCTCGACTCCAGCACATCGAAAAATTGTTTAACTTTCTCTGGATCTTCTCTGAAATTTTTGTTCATTAAGCAGTGTGTATATGCATTGGCGCCTTTCGTCATGTTCACATACCACACAACTTTGACAGAGTTGTTCTCTAGACCTGTTCGATAGGCCATAATGTAGCAGTCCAGAGAGGGCGTCTTTTCTTCATCTGGCATTATGCACAGATTTTTGTAGTATCCATGCACATTAGAGTATTCATCCTTTTTGTAAGCAACATCAAACTCGTACACATTAGGCACTATATCTCTAAATCTCGCTGCTGTGTTTATCTTTGCATGGATGCCCTTCTTTTTAAAGGGCCCGAGGTCTTCTGCATCCAGCATCAAACGTGTAAAAAACAGCGGAATGCGAATTCTCTTTTCACTTTCGTGAGATAGCGGCCAAAACTCTGCAAATATAAACTCTGTCGTTGCCAGATCTTCTTCAATGCGGTAGAACACTACTTCATACTCTTCTAGATCTTTCACTGTCAGATTTCTTTCGTCTCCCTTCTCAATGTACGACCACTCTCTAGTTCCTTTTCTTACTTTGAAAGGATGCACAATATCTTTCTCTATGCCATACAGTCTCTTTGTATACTCTACTATATCGCCAATTGTGTGTATGTAGTGTTTTTCATTGCTTCCTCTTTCTGTATATATGGGCATGCACAGCTTTCTAGACCATCTTTCTTCATTGTCCACATAGTACACATGGTAATGCAGTTGTATGTCGAGCGGAATTATCCATGTGTTCCCTTTCTCTGGAGAGTACTCAGGATCAAAAGCCAGACCAAAAGAGCCATCTGGCGTAAATCCTAAGGTTTTTGCACATCTAGTATACACCTGGTGCTTTATTACACACTTGCCCAGCAAGATGTATTTATCTTCGTCACAGATTGTTGCTTTTTCATAGAAGTCTGCGAGAATTGTATATACATTCTTGTATAGCTCAGACACTGTTGGCTCATATTGTACATCTTTCCGGTACATGAAATGAAGAGCATTGTAAATATCTTTATACACATTTTCCATTGTTTTAGCATTCGCTGGAGACTCCTTTGCCAATGTGCACAGAGATGATAGAACTAGCTGGGCTGATTCGTCTTTAGACTTTTCTGCATATATTTGAGTTTGTTTTATAAGACTCATGCGAACCTGAGAAAAGTCCTGGCATACCTCAGGCAGTGCAAGGATCATACGCAGAGCATATGCCAGTGCATAATAGTTACTGTCTAGCTTACTAATCTTCTTTTGATCGCCGACCATTTCATAGTTTAGATCTAAGTCTTCTCGCATATAGATGTCTCCCAAAGTTTCATTCCACTCAGTTGCAGAGAAATCATCAGTTATCAATGGTTTATACTTATCCACGTATGCCCGCAAATCTTTAAAGACATTAGGATAATATCCCTTAAATGTTTCTACTAGTTCTCTATACTCAATGTTTTCTGCATCATTGAGAAATGCATCTAGCCACAGAAGATCCCCATACTTTGTATTTAGGTTTACAGATCTACTTGCGACAAGGTACAATACCTCATTCTTCTCTATTAAATTATTCTTTTTAACTACGTCATAGAAGATTTTTATTTCTTCTTTAATATTTTTCTCAATAGATTTAGTTAGTGTTTTTATGTCTTTAGAAGAGTTAAAAAAGCATCTATATCTATCAGACGTATACAGTGTTACATGCAGGGAGTAGCTGCTTTCTCTTCTTTTATTGGTTAGTCTTAAGTTATTCCATAGATTTGTATTGAGTGTTGTCATTTTATCTCTTTTTTTCTTTTCCCTTAATTCATAATGAGAATTAGATGGATCTGGTGCTACCTCTGCTTTTCTTTTTCTGTATATAATAAGTTTAACTTTTTTGTCTTTCTCTGGATCGAGCATAGATGCATCATCCATGCTTAGCATATGATCTGTGTGCTCTTTCATTGCTCTGTGTCCATCTACAGATGGCACAATCATATTATTTTCTTGATTAAAAGCATCTATACGCTGTTGTTGCATCTGCCTATATTCCACTCTCTTTTGAGCTCCATTAAATTTATCTGGTTCAATAATAGTGATTTCATCATTATCGATTCTATCTGCTTCATTTTGCAGATCATACACAGTATGCACTGAATTAAAGGCGTTTCTGCTATCACCAAAATCCTCTTCAGGCTGTGGGTGTATCTCATACATGTCTCTAAATTTTTCTGTAGTTGTTAATGGATTCCATATATTAGGTCCATTCTCATCTAGCACAAGATCATCAAGGTCTACTTCTTTACTACCCATCATTGCATCTCCACTCTTAGATGACCCAGGCATATTATATATTGGATCAAAGAACATATTATCATTGCCTATCATCACTATATCTCCATTGTTAGATGTCCCAGGCATATCATTGCCTACTATTTTAGCTGGGCTTTCTTGGCCTTCCATTACATTTTCCAAATTGTTCTCTGCTATAAATTGGCCTACAGCATCCCATATGCTTTTCCCATCATCTGCATTTCCACTTCCTCTGCACTGTGTGACAAAGAAAATAAGGGCTATGCCTGCCGCATTCAGTATTCTCCTTACTTTCTGATTTTTCATGGTAAAAATATCATTTTTTAATTTTATTTATAGCCTTTCCGTTAGAGCTTTTCCTTCCATTTGTAGTTACTACAGAGCAAGTATAACAGTGCATAGTAAGAGATTAAGATAAAGTCATCTCTGCAGTTTAAATTTTCAATGAGCCACAAAAGAAGCTGAAACTAAGCATAGATAATCACAAAATTACGTACCTTCTTTCGATTGTCTACTACATGCCATTATTTTATCTGATTAGAGCTGACTATTCTCATTCTATGCCCTATTGTCTATTTTACTATCTTAGGGCTCAAAGTTTGTATATTCAAGTATGCACAGAATAAATAGCATATTTAAGAAAAATAAAAATATATACATCTCTTGACAAAGGTATAAAAATTAATATTTTAATTTATTCATGTTCAGGGCTTTGCATCAGGTAATAGTAGTAGTAGTATTTGCACTATCTTGCTTACAAAAGGCCAACGGGCTGATATGCAAAGATGTAGCAAACATAAAAGAGTATTGGAGTGATAGGATGGATTGCATGCAAGAGGAGATTAGAATTCGCAGGGATTTTCTTGATAGGGCAGAGACTTTTGCGTGCGAAGAAATACCATCTGATGTGCTTGAAAAAGATATAAAAACAGGAAGAGAGAATCTGTCCAACATAATGTCACAGCTCTCAGCTCTTTCCATAAACGCACGAAAAATAACAACAACAGCACAAGATCTGAAAGAGCTAGAAGACAGCCGTAAATTGGATCAGAAGGAAATAAATACGCACTACAGTAGCATAGAGGAGCTGCTCCCGTCAGCTCTTGACGAGAGCGATTTAGTAAGTGAGAAAATCAAAGAGTTTGACTCGCACATGCTGGAAGTAATAAAAAAGTGCAGCAAAATGAAAAAGGGAGAGAACAAAGTGCAAGAGCTGACTGTGTTTAAGCTGGCAGAGATGAATAAGCTCTTTGCTGTGGAGATGGTGTACTCTTTTTTCGGAATGGATTTGCTCAAGCTGGATGACGCCAAAGAAGCCGTAGTAACTTACATATACACAAAAATGAGCAAATATGTCAGCATTTTGGATCCTATGTTTTACATGCAGATTGTGTGCGATGATCCAGTTGACCGAGAAGTGGACTTATTGGCTTTCGCTGATGAGCATTTTCCATCTCTATTCGGAAACTACGAAAAAACTAAGAAAATCATACTGCCCGCCTACTTTGATCTGATAAAGGAAGACATTTCTGAAGAAGAAGTAGAAAAGTACAAAGACATGACTCCCAGGAAGGCTATAAAGCTAATAATGATTGAGTGCGCAATGAACAGAGATCTCATAGACCACAGAAAAAACAATTTGTTTTCCAACCTCGGAAAAATAATAGTGAGCATAGGAAGGCCCTTCAACATTGAGAGCGCAGACGCGGTAGATATAGACGCAGCAAGAGAAGAACAAAATGAGATACTTGATGCGCTGAGTGTCCTGTGGAGTGATTACAATAATGCCAATGCGTATATATCGCCAAACGACATTGACATTTTCTGTATGAAGAATAAGATATCACTGGATGATCTTAAAATTGTACAGAACATTTTCATGTCTGCTATATGGATGTACAAACTGAACATTGCCAGCCCAGCCTCTGAAGAGCTCA
>NW_026250276.1:0-839 GCF_024244105.1 Nematocida minor | reverse complement strand
AGGAGGTTTATTATAGTTAGTGTGTAAGTACAACAGAGACAGACGAATACAACGGAATAATAAAAAAGGCATTTATTATAGTATAGTATAGAAATAAAAGAAAGAGAGTATATACAAAGGGGGGAGATCAGAGTAGAAAAGTGAAAAATAACAAGAATAGAAAGTAAGACATGCAATAGAGAGAACAGAGCGAGAGAACAAAGAAGAGAAAAAGGAGCAGAAAGTGTAAATAGAGGATAATAAAGACAGAGAGTATAAATAGAGTATAAAGTATAAATAGAGTATAAATAAATAAAATAAAATAATTATATATGTATTAAATAGTAGTATAAGCAGTAGTATGAAAGTATAAAAAAGAAGGGAAGTAAAGAGAAATCAAAGGAAAAGAGTATACAACCCGTACAACCCGTATAGGTGTATACAGGGTGTATACAACCCGAATACACAGTAATACTGTACAAACACAGTGGACAAGAGTGTGCAAGAGTGAGAGTGACCAAAGTTGTTATTTTGTTATTTTAGCTGTTTTTTCCTTAAAGACTTAGACATCCGAAAACTTGTTCTTTATTAATTAAACACAGAACGTATATATGATATGTATGATATGTATGATATGTATGATATATAAGAGTTTCTACCCACTTCATTTATGGTTGCAATCCGCGTATTCATCCATTCATACAAGTGATGTACATGTCACTTATTATTTAACAGCACACGAATCAATCAACTATTCACATGTTATTCACTTGTCAGGGTTAAGTATCCCGAAGCAACAACCAAAAACTGTCAGGCAGAGAAAAAAGAGAATGTGTAATACACCAAGAAAACAAATATAA
>NW_026250351.1:0-15428 GCF_024244105.1 Nematocida minor | reverse complement strand
CACCTACCTCTTTCTTTGTTTAGTATCTTCATTATTTCCGAAACGTTCTGCGCAGAGCTATGCATGGCCTTAAAAAATAAAAGTGCTCCACATTTATGGAACTTAAAATATTGAGAACAGTCTTCAGCACTCGCACAGCCTAAATTATTGCTGTTTATTATAGCCAATATTCTGTGTTTGTTTTTCATGGTAACAGAAACAGATGGTGTTTATTAGACCTGTGGTTTAGCCAATAGACACTTTGATCTAGCCATCATTACGCTCTCTTCACTTGTTGATCAAGCAGCCATCAATCCCCCTTTGGATATCTTCGCCCTAGATGCAAGATAAGCTTTAAGTGTCTGCTGTCATTCTGCCTATCTTTTGCAAAACATTTTTATAGCACATGGGAAATATGTAAATATTTTATTCCAAATAAATAATGAATGAAAATAGTAAAAAGAAATTGCCATCTGAGAAGAGACGCGAGAAGTTCCACGAGCTCTTCAAATCCATCCCGAAAAATGAAGGGCTGGAATACTCGTGTCCCTGCATTTTAAAGGACAATTCAAAGTACTTTCAGGGCAGGATGTACATCAGCAATGAACACATTTCATTCTTTTCGAAGAACTTCTTCGGGCGCATCACCCTCATCATAAACATCCGAAACATCATAGCCATTGAGCTGAAAACCACGATGATTCTGTCGGGATCGCTGGAGATAATCACATACGACAAAACGTACAGTTTTAAGTCTGTGTTCTACAAGGAAGAGGCATACCCTATTGCCCTGCTGCACTGGCAAAAGTTAATGGGCCTGCCCTCAAATGTAAAAAGCATATTCCAGGTGGACATTCCCAGGCCGAACGAAATGGTGGAAGAAAGAGCAATGTCTGAAGAGGAGAGAGTATTTGACATCGAGCTAAGGAAGCTCGTAAGGAGCATTGTAAACACACACAGCACAGTTAAGTTCTATCAAACGCTGACAAATGACGAAATAGAGGTAAAGACATACACGAACAGAAGGACCATCCAGTTCTCAAACGAGTTCATTGACGAGGTGTACTCAGTGAACAAAAATGCCATTCTGATAGAGTACCACTCGAGAGGCACGCTGTGCAGGATATTCATAACCGCTGAGGCAAAGGGGAAAACGAAAGTGAGAATAATAGAAAAGTACAACTACACAACACAGCACTATTTTAAATACATCGAAGGCCTTGTAGGTAGCAGCAAAAGCAGAAAACATTCGCAGATTGCCATGCTGTGCGTGTGCATCTTGGGCATCAGCTTGAAAATAGCATCGATATTCAAGTATCTATACCACGAGTATGGTAAATGAGAGATAGTAGAAAATAAGCAGATAAAGAAGTAGAGCCGCAAAAAAGGTAAATGGAGGTGTTTGGAAGCATTGCAGCAATGATAGGGCAAAAATAAAATAAAAGTTATTATGTTTTTTGAATCAAGTTATACGCTATAAGCGCAGACCTTTTAAAGTAATATTGAGAGAAACACAAATGTAAGTTTATTTGGTGTTAGCATCTAGTGTAAAGCAGAGGGCAATGAAATAAATGAGCATCTTTTCAGTTATCTCTATTGAATTCTACTTCTATTGCTTCTCCATCGTTACTTGTATGCATATCGTACTGAGGAGTGCCGTCCACTCCTACTTTATTTGTGTCTCTGATGAATTCTCGTGCTATGTTGCTGTTCTGAATTCTTATCGTCTTTAAGCCTTTGAAAAGCTTACCACACTCGATGATAGTATTTATATCTATATTTGCTTTGTTTTTTGACTTGATACACAGATTTTCGATAGATTTAGAGCTTGAATATGGGCATATCGATCTCATAAAAGTGTTCATAAATGGCTCACATGCTTCGTTTTTATGGTGTACTTCCAACCCTATGCTTTTAAGTTCTGTGTAAGAGCTAAAAGGAAACTGCAAACCGATTATATAGCCAAGAAATTTGATGTCCATCTCATTAGAGACTGTAGAACTTACAATATCTAGATGGTTCTTTTTAAAGTCCATGCTAAAGCTTATATCATATGTTATTGTGTTGGCAAAAGTATTGTCTTTAAGAAGAGGAAATATAACGTTTATAAACGTGTCTTCGTTCCTCTTGAGGCTGCTAATCCCTAGGTCGTGATAAAGATTCTTGTTCATATAGACGTATGCTGGGCTGATAGACTCCCCTATCTTTTTGTTTTCTTCGATAATCTTCTTCTCTTTTTCAGTGTATGTATTGCTTTTACTCGCCGCTTGGCTTATGTTCAAGTAAATCACATTTTTCTTAATTTGCGAAAATAAGTTTTCTTCATACTTTTCTTTGTATGCATAAAATATGTCTAGCATTATCAGCGTGTTCAGACTCCTAATCTTTTTGATGAAAGTAAAGTCAGGCACTTCTTTGAACACTATTCCATACAATTCTAATTTGCTAAGAGAAGATAGATACGTTAGCTTGGAAATTGTCTCAGCGTTGATTAGATTTACATCGCTAATGGCTAGACCGAAACTTGCACTGCTTACATCTATAGAGTGCAGAAAGTGCTCAGCCTCTTTCTCTTCAATCTCTATTATTGCAAAAGATTCTAAAGTGTTTATATTGACTCTTGCAGCTGTGCTGCCAGCTAGTTTTGTATTTTTGGTGATTCTCAGACTCTTGAGAGCTCCAAAATTCTCCATGTCCTTAAAAGTGTTCGAGTGCAAAGACACATTGCTCACTGTAATATGTTCTGCCGTTTCAAAGTACTTAAACTTCGAAAACTTGAAGTCACTGGACGGCTCAGCATTTTGTATAACAATTTTTTTTTGCACCTTCTCTTGCAGGTCTACAAAAGTCAATAAAATATTCAAAATGTCATCGCTACAGTTGGTTAACCTTGGAGGAACCAATATTCCCATGCTAGGATCCTCGTTATAGTTGCATAAATATTTGTTTGTTTTATCTGTTGGAGAGGCCATAAATTCTATTATCTTAGCTAGTGTAAAAGAATCGCCTCCAAATCTGAGAACGTCTTCTTTTAAGTGTTCTGTGACTAATTTAACAAATGAATTGTCTTTAGTAAAGAGTCCATCTGCATCAGCTCCCAGAAACTTAAAAGAACTGCCATACTGGCCTGCCATTTTGTTCAAGTTCTCACTAACTGTCTGGGTGCTCATGTATAAATTGCCCATAGCAGAGCGGGCAGCTAATCTTTCTTTTACAAGCATCGTATTATATTCATCCATGGTTTTCGACAGCTGTTTATCCTTGTTGTATTCTCTTTTCATACAAATCCCTATCCAGATCACTATGATCACGACTATGATGAAAAATCCTACTATAAATTTTCTACTCTTACGGGGCATGGCCTAATAATTACAAATTATATTTATAGCCATCAAACTGCTGTAGAGCATGAACCAATAGCTATGAATCCTCAAAATTACATATCATTTGTCAGTGTCTGTTATCACATTGGTTAATGGATAACTCATTTATATACTCTATTTATAGCATCTAGCAATTTCGACAGCTCTTTAACTTTATCAAATTGTCTCTTCGCACAAATCCCTAGACAAATTATTATGATCACGACTATAATGAAAAATCCTATTATAAATTTTCTATTCTTAAGGGGCATAGCTTAGTGGTTGCAAGCCATATTTAAGCCATCAAATTACTGCATTACATGAGCCAATGATACTGCAGTAATAAGACATGCTATTACAGCCAGCAAATCGTTCAATAAAAACAATCTTTTTGAATTGTTGAAGTTTACTGTCTACCAATTATGTGAACATCTTTTATTAACACAATACGCTATGTTCTAAAAGTTCCTTTATATTTCGGTTCTGCTGTTCAAAGTATTTTTAAACTATTTACCAGCTCTCTTTGTGTACATAAAAGCAGTGCATTTTAACTTTTATTTTAAAAAAGTAGACTTTGAAAGTATATTGAGAGAAACACAAATGCAAATTTATTTAGCGAAAACAGCTAGTGTAGAGTAGAGATGTAATGGAATGAATGAGCACTTTTTAGTTATCTCTAAGGAATTTTATATCTGTTATAATGCCATTGCTGTTTGTACATACTTCATACTTAGGCATGTCATCTACTCCTTCTTCATTTGTTTTTTTAATAATCGTCTGCGCTAGCTCAACATTGACAAACTCCATATGTGCTAACCCTTTAAACTTTTTGCCATATTCAATAATAGTGTTTATATCCACATCTATGGTGTTACTTGTCTCAATCTTTATGTTTTCAAAAAGATCAGAGTGTGGATATAGATATACTGATTCTATGAAAAAGTCCATAAAAACCTCAGATATCTTAATCTCGTGCTCAAAATGGAAGAAAATATGCTTGGTGGCCATGTAAGAGCCAAAGGGAAAAACCAAATCACTGAGGCAGGCAAAAGCCCGATAGTCTGGCCAATATGAATCTGCAACACTTACTATATGTAATCTCTTGCCGTCTGCTTCCATGCTAAACAGAACTTCATAGGAGCTTACGTTAGAGAAGTTACTGTCTTTAAGAAGAGGAAACACAATCTGTATATAAGGAGCCATGCTTACATCTGGACTAAGACTGCTAATTCCTAAGTCATCATAAATATTTTTGTTCATATAGACCCACATTGCTCTAATGGACTCTCCCACCTTCCTATTTTCGTCAATAATTCTCTTTTCCTGTTCAGAGTATGTACTATATTTTCTCTGAACTTGGCTTACATTCAAATACTCTATATTTTTTCTAATTTGTGTGAATGAACTTTCTTCGTACTTCTCCTCATACCCGTAGAATATGTCCTCCATATGTAGAGTTGTCAGACCTGTAGCTTTCTTGATGAACGTGAAGTCTGGAATTTCTTTAAAGACTATACTGCGTAAGTCTATTTGGAATAGAGAAGACAGACAGGATAGCTTGGAAATTGCTTGAGTATTGGTTAAATTTACTCTGATAATTGATAATACAAAATCATTATACTTTTTATCTACAGCATGCAAAAAGTGTTCAACTTCTTTTTCCTCCATTTCTATCATTGCTATATCTGATAATTTGGCTATGCTAACCTTTACACCCGTATCACCCACCAGCTTTGTTCCTTTAGCAATTGTCAAGCTTTTAAGTTCTTCAAAATTCTCCATGTCCTTAAACGTATTAGAGTGCAAGGTTGTGATAAATATCGTGATATAATCCACATTGCTAAAATATTTGAACCTTGAAAACTTAAAGTTAGCAGAAGGCGCAAAGTTTAGCATAACCATTTTGTTTTGTACTTTCTCCTGCAGGTCTATGAAGGTCAGCATAATGTTCAGCATACTATCACTGCAAACACTATTCAGCTCAGAAGAACTACCTATTACTACACTCAATTTGTCATCACAGCTGTATGAATAAGGTTTTCTGCTTTCCACAGGGGAAATCAGGAATTCTATTATGCTGAATAGTGTGAAAGAGTCTCTTCCAAAAGTAATAAAAATTTCGTCTAAGTGCTCGGTAACTGAGACAGCAAACGAGTTGTCCTCTGTGAACAGGCCATTTGCATCAGCTTCATTTAATTTGCATCTGTCTCCATATAGCTCTACTATCTTGTTTAATGCAGCACTGACTGTCTGGCTATTCATATTTAAGTTGCTAGCATAGTTAACTCTAGCACTGACTGTCTGGCTATTCGTATTTAACTTGCTAGTATAGTTATCATCTGCTTTTTCTATTCTGTCTGTTCTATTGCCATTAGATGGCTCTTCCACTGAAGCTCTTCTTTTATTCTTATCGAGTCTTCTTTTTTCCCAGACCCCTATGCAAATCACTACGAAAAAGGATATAATGAATATTCCTATCTTAAGTATTACATCTTCATCAAGCATATGTTTAATAAGTGCAAATTTTATTTATAGTGATTTGATAGCTATAAAACATAGAACCAATAGTATTTCTGCAGTAGAACATCCACTAAAAATGAGCCACTGGTTGTTAAAAAGAAACAGAAATATTTCTATTGGTGTGTTTACAAATTTAACCAATTGAAGAAATAAGCTGAGTGTGCAGAGCCATCTTATTCATATATTGGGCGTTTACTATAAAAAGATAAGTGAATGTCTGGCAATTTATTGAATTGCAAGCCTTTTATGCGTTTTAGTGGAATAGTTTGAGCAATTTAGCATTTATTTACACTATGGAAACTTAGCTAAATGGCACTAAGATTCAAAAAAATGGAAGTTCCAATGTAAGATAGTATAATGGGCTATATCAGCATTTTCTAAGGCTGTCTAAAAAATTCTACTTTTGTTGTAGCACTTCTAGAATCTGTGCGTATCTCGTATTCAGGGTTATTGTTCACCCCCACTTTATTTTCGTCTTTAATAGGCGTATCTGTTAGAGTGGCGACACTAAGTTTTATAATCTTTAAGTTTTTAAAGTGTCTACCACACTCAATGATAGTATTCGTATCTATGTCTGTTTTGCTTCTTGTATTAATATACAAGTGTCTAATGGACTTACTTTTCTCATATAAAAACAGCGACTTTATAAGAGTGTTCATAAACGACTCTGGTAGTGTGATTTTATGATAAAATGATAACGCTATATGCTTAATATCTGTTGAGGAGACAAAAGGAAGCTCCAAGTTGCTATTAATATTTTGGAAAATAGCATCAGACTTATCAGAACCTGAGTGCAGAGAGATTGACAATATACTGCCTTCCAAAGAAAAACTCATTTCGTGTGAATCTATATTGCAATAGGAAGAGCTGCTGGTTTTGAGAATGGGAAATGTAATATATATCCAACTACGTTTACCCACATTGACTTGACTAAGCCCCAGATCTTGATAAATATTCCTGTTTACATGAATGACTTCTGGCGCGATTTCCCTGCCTACTGTCTTGTTTTCATCAATAATCTTCTTTTCTTTCTCGGAGTATGTATTGTATTTTCTCTGAACTTGGCTCACATTCAAATACTCTATATTCTTTTTAATTTGTGGAAGCAAGCTTTCTTCGTACTTCTCGTCATACCCGTAGAACACATCGTCCATATGTAGAGTTTCCAGATTCTTACTTTTCTTGATGAAAGTGAAGTCTGGCATTTCTTTAAACAGTATCCTTTCTAGTTTTAAAGACTTTAGAGAAGATATGTTGAAAAAGCCCTGTGTATTAGGTAAATCTGCATTTTCAACCGATAGTTCTAAATTCTCTGCTTTTGTAAAACACAAAAAGTGGCTAGCATCTTCTCCTTTTAGATTATTTATGCTTAAATACTTCAGGTTTTCCAAGTTTACTTTTACACTTGGATCGCCAACTAGCTCTGTTCCTTCATAAAACCCTAAGCGCGTAATTGTCTTAAGATTCTCCATGTCCTTGCAGGTGTTCGAGTGCAAAGACGCATTAAAAAATGCAAAACCTTTCACAGTGCTAAAATACTTGAACTTTGAAAACTTGAAGCCAGCAGATGGTGCTACACCTGTTACAATAATGTCATTTTGCACCTTCTCTTGCAGGTCCACAAAAGTCAATAAAATATTCAAAATGTCATCACTGTTGTTTTTTAGCTCTGAAGGAACAGAAATATGCGCGCTGCGGTCAAACAAAGTATCGTTTCCGCAAGAATAAAGTTTTCTATTCTCTGCTGGAGTAATTAGAAAGATTATTATTTCGTCTAGTGTAAAGTTAGGATAAGAGCCAAAATAAGAGCCAAAACTAAGAGCACGATAGCTTAAAGACTTGGTGACCAGCTTAACAAACGAATTGCTTCTCTCAATTTTCTCACTTGGATTGACTCCGGATAGACTACAAGTACTGCTGTGCAGCTGTGCAATTTTGCACAACTTTTCTTTAATCAGCTGTTCCTTTTCATTTAAAACATCTTCAGCTTTCTTATTTTCATTTAAAATGTTTTCAGTATGTCTATTGTCATTTAGAACGTTTTCAGTAGGAACAACAGTTTCTTTCTCTTTCTTAACCACATTAATGTCTTTAAATGGATATTCTGTTAAGCCGCTGTCTTCAGACTTATTGTATTCTTTTCTAATCCAATTCACTATGTATACTGCTGCAATTATGATTACAGCATAAACTGCTATCTTTACTATACTTTTCATATGGGGCATGGCCTAATGATTGCAAGTCATATTTAAGCCATCAAATCGTTGTAGAGCATGAACCAATGATACTGCAGAAATAAAGCGTCCTATTACAGCCAGTAAATCGTTCAATAAAAACAATCCTCTTTAAAAATTGAAGCTTGTTGACTATTGGTTGCATAAACATCTTTTATTAACACAATATGCTATGTTCTAAAAGTTCCTTTGTTTCTTATTCTACTATTCAAAATATTTTTTAAATTATGTGTCAATTCTCTTTCTGTATACAAAATAATAAGAGTTTTTTTTATTTTGAAAATAGACTTTGTAAAGTATACTAAGAGATCCATAAATGCAAATTTATTTAGTGACAACATCGAGTATAAAGTAGCGATGTAAGGGAGTAAATGTGTATTTTCTAAGAATTTCTAATAAAGTCTACTTCTGCTGCAGTATCACCATTGGCTGTGTATACTTCGTACTCTGGTGTATTATCTACGCCTATTTGATTTTTATCTAAAATAGACACCTGTGTTATTCTACCGTTGTGAAATGTTACTTGTTTTAAATTTTTAAAGTGTTTACCACATTCAATGATAGTGTTTATGTCTACAGATGCGCTCTTTGTAGATGAAATGCTTAATTTTTCAATAGAGCTAGAGCTAGAATACAAATACGTTGATTTCATGAGACTGTCTATAAATAGCTCAGATATTTTAACCTCATGGTTGATCTGGAAGAGTACACGCTGAATTGTCTTGCAAGAACTAAAAGGAAGCACCAAGTTGTCAACATAGATAAGAAATTGTTTGTCTGGCTTACTAGAGCTTGCTGTACTCAAAACACCTATATAATTCTGTTCTAAGTCTAAACAAAAGCCTATAAAGTATGAATCAGTATTGGAAAAGTCATCGCCTATCTCAAGAGGAAACATAACATGTATATCGATATTTATGTCTGTTTTAACATTACTAACTCCCAAATCACAATAAACGTTCTTAGTTACATTAATAGTGTTAATAGAAATCTCTTCTCCCACCCTCTTATTCTCGTCGATAATTTTCTTTTCTTGTTCAGTATATGTACTATATTTTTTCTGAACTTGGCTTAGATTTAAGTAATTTACATTCTTTCTAATTTGTGCGAATGAGCTTTCTTCGTACTTCTCGTCATACCCATAGAATATGTTCTCCATATTTAGAGTTTCCAGATTCGTAGCTTTCTTGATGAAGGTAAAGTCTGGAATTTCTTTAAACACTATACCGCGTAAGTCTATTCGGACTAGAGAAGATAGACAGGATAGCTTAGAAATTGCTTGAGCATTGGTTAAATTTACATCGAAAATTGACAAATCAAGCTTTTCATAGCTTCTATCTGTAGAGCGCAAAAAGTATCCAACTTCTTCTTCCTCCAATTCTATTATTGTTAGAGATTTTAAAGTAGCTATGCTAACTTTTACACTTCTATCACCAACTAATTTTACTTTTTTAACAACTGACAAATTCATAAGTGCTTTAAAACTCTCCATGTTCTTAAACGTATTAGAGTGCAAAGTCACATTGTTTAGTGTGAATTGTTCCACAGTGCTAAAATATTTGAACTTTGAAAACTTAAAATCAGCAGATGGTTCGGCATCTTGTATAATAAATGCTTTTTGCACTGCCCCTTGCAGGTCTATAAAAGTTAATAAAATGCTTAAAATATCATCAGTATAGATGGCTAAACTTGGAGGAATGCGTATTGCTGCACTAGAATTAAAATCAAGACCGCATAAATATGGATTTCTGCTCTCTTCTGGAGAAGTCATAAATTCTATTATCTCAGACAGTGTAAAAGATTCTCTTGCAAATCTAAGAACATCTTCTTTTAAGTGCTCGATAAGTACTTTAACAAACAAATCATTCACATTGAACATTCCATTTGAATCAGCTGCTGATAATCTGCAAGTGTCGCTATATAGCTCTACTATTTTGTTTAAGCTGTCAGAGACTTTCTCTTCTGTTATATTTAAATCTCCAGTGTACTCACTAGCTACTTCAAGATCAATATATGGCTCTTCTGTTGAAATTCTACCCATAAATGCTTGATACTCTGCTTTTATCCAAATTATTACTCCAGCTATTGGAAGTAAAATTATTAGACCGACTATGTATTTAATTTTCCTTTTCAGATTAAAAGACGACATATGTCTAATGATTGCAAACCATATTTATAGCCATCAAATCGTTGTAGAGCATAGACCAATGATAGTGCAGAAATAAAAGATCCACTAAAAATGTGCCCCTAAGAATTGAACAGAAAAATAAATATTTTTATTGGTAATTCTACTGTGGCTGTGGCCAATTGATGTAAGTGCAGAGGAATAGAGAGAAGTCTGTGCAAAAACACCGATATATTAAAATATGTGACACCATAAGACAAAAGATAAACTGTCCATTTTTATTCTACATTACATCTTATGTTTAATGCTCTAAACAGCTACTCAAGCGTTGTGTACTGCTCAGTGTATCCTGATGTCAGCGACACTTCATCTGTGCAGTAGTAGATTGCTGTCTTGTTGAAGCTGTTGCATTCCTCCAGCGGACATGTTATTTTTATTTTTTCATTGTGCGATGCCTCTACTATTTCTTGATTCTGATTAGTAATATCGCCATCTTCTTCTGGCTTTGCGCTAAACATGCCTTTTATAGAACTAGGGATACTGTTTATCACTTTTTCTGATACTTTTTTAAGGATTGATATGCCCAGTCCCGAGACTAAAGATGTTGCAGAGTCAATATTTGCTATTTTCTTGGTGCAGGAGATGCAGAAGTAGTGCCCGCAAGAGAGAACGCAGAAGGAGTGCGCATTTACTCTTTGCTTGTAGAGAACTACATTGGTTTTTACAAATATTTCTTCATTTTTCTCATCGCACTTCAGCTCAGCGTTGCATTTGGGGGCCTGGCACTTCTTGTTCTCTTTCATAAAGTTTTCCAGATCGAAGTTTGGGTCTGTAAATTCATCTTCTTTGTAGGTGTTGAAGGCTTCAGCCCCATCATTCTTTTTGTTTGGGAAGGCGGGAAGAGGAAGCATCCTTACCTTGTAGTTGTTCTGGTTTTCCTCTTGTTTCTTGCACGCAAGCTTTATCCACACTTCATAGTATCTCGTGTCCACAAGATAAAGTATCGCGTTCTGATTTTTCAGTTTGCTCCATTTCAAAGGGTCCTCTGCATCTTCTCTGGCAAGCGCAATGGTGTTTATGTTGTTTCCTTTTTTGTAGTATCCGTTTTCTTTGCTCCTTCCTTCGAATAGAATATCTTTAACCAAATTATCGAAGGAGAAGAAAGACAAGTTAGGAATTCTTTTGAGGAACTTAGTTTCTATGCTTTTTTGCAGCACCTCAGGAAGCGGGAACTTAAACGTAAGTATCTTTATGTTTTGGTACTTGTTCGTCACGGCATACACTATCTTCTCTATTTCGCTTTTTACAATGTTTTTTTCTGTGTGCACTTCTACGCCCAGATTGACCGTAGACAGAGACTTTGGAATAACCAGAGAAATCTTTCTGATGTAATTTCTTTCCATTATTTCTGCGTATATTATTATCTTCATTCTCTTTGCGTTGATTACTATGTCTTTCTGTAGAGAGTTGAGCGCTTCGCTTGTTATTCTCATGCATATAGTACTTGGGTCTATTATCCCCTTTGCGTAGGCAGTTATGCACTTTTTTTCTTTTACGAAGAAGCTGTCGTGCTGTCCTATTTGCACAAATAAATGGTAGTCGATGTTTATGTACTCTATGCGGCGGAGTTCGTACGAAAAAAAGTCTGTTGAAACTACTATATCCTTGTTTATCCCTATCAGGTCCAAGGACTTAAGACTAGGAAAGGAGGAAACGAAATCTGTCTCTAAATGAAGCAGTTTTGGCTCGTTGAATATGGAGAGCTTTTCAAGCAGTGCGAGTTTGCCGCCAGCGGGATAGGCTTTTAGGAAATTTAAACTTCCAGCTAGATTGTTGTTTGAAATGATTAATTTTCTGACACTATAGCACAAGCTAATAATTGAAAGAACAGTAGCACAATTCTCGTCTTCAATTTTCAGAGTCATATTAGAGAGCGGACATTCTAAAATGCTACTGACATTCATATCTCTATACATTTCAGACACTTCGCTTTTTCCAATGAAAATCTCTTTCAGCCCGCAATTAGTTATTGCAAGAGAAGTAAGAAGCTTAAAACTCTGCATTGTTTTTACGAAAACTTTTCTTGCTTCGGCTATGTCCGAAATATCCCATAGAATTTTGCAGTTACTGAAATGGAGAGACGTAATTGAACCTATATCAGAAAGTGCCTTGAGATGTTTTCTGTCTATTTCCACTGATTCCAGAGTTATTGTTTTGATTTTCATGTTAAGAATTTTTATAAGAATTAGCTCAAATTGGTAGTTAATCGACTTTTCACTTCCTGCAATTTCTTGCTCATCTTCTATGCAAATTGTAACACTTTGCAGAGACTGCATATTGCAAAATATATTTATGTCCAAATCGTTTTTGAAAAGCTCCAAGTTTATCTGTAGGTGAGAAACATTCTTTAGCAGCTCTCCCCATCTACTTTCAGGATGATCGTTCATAATCTTTTTAAGTTCGCTATTTTTATCCTGCAGTGCCGTGAGAAAGTCTCTAAGCACAGAAGGCTTTTCTGTAGTTGGTGGATTGGAGGTGTTTACAGCATGCTCTCCGGCGCCAGCGCTCTCTGTATTTGTTGCTTCTTGCAGAACAGGATATACCCTACTAATGGTTTCTTCTTTGTTTTTCTCTAAATCATTTGAACAGTCAACTAACACTATGAAAATCATTGCTAGAAATGATGCGATTATTCTTGTTTTCATAACGTACTTTTAAAATCAGGCTATAAAAGCATGCGAAAAAACTAACCAATAAAAATGAAAAATAGTGCACCAATGGATGAAAACATTTTAGACCTTGAACATAATTGTTGTAAATTCAATCTACAATTCATATATCAAATTTACAGCATCTCGGAAATTAATATATAATTCATATACTAAATCTACAGCAATAAAAAAAACAAGCATGAATATATTTATCTTTCAGATAGCATGGATATGAATGCAACACATTCAGAAACCAGAAACGAAAAGGATATCCAGACGGCAAATATACTGACCCAAGTCACTAAGACGTATAGAAAACATCCAACGAACAGCATCTGCAGACCTGCAACCAATAAATCACCACATTATCTTCAGACCAGTTCATTCATTGGCCTTTACATCAGATGTGATGTAGTTCCTTCATGGAATCTCTACAGTAATATAGTGCAATAATGGCGATAGAGTGCATCTTAGCTATTTCATCTACTATGCTCTTATTAAATGCTGCTTTTTATATTACTCGCTGGACACCTTTGCTCTTTTATTTGGGTCTGATCTTTCTTCATTGTGTTCTTTTATGGTTTCCTGCTCTTTTTCTCTCTTTTTCCATTTATTTCGGATTATTTCTATTTTTCCCTCCAGCTCCTTGTATGTTAAGTTTTCTCGAATTGACTCTAGCACACTCACTGCTGTTTTATATCCATTTGGCGTCTTTTTGTCTTCTCTGATGCGCAGAAGACACCATCTTCCCTTTTCCAGCGCGTAGTCATTTACATTGATGGTGTACTCTTTCCTTTTGTACGAGAACTCTCCTATCTTGTTGTCTAGGTCGTCAAAGTTCTCTATTTTTCCGTAGTGGTCTACCTGCTCTGCTCCCTTTCTTGCATTTGCATTCTCTTCTATGTCTTTGAGCAGAGGATCTATCCAGTACCAGTCGAAAAAAACCTCTCTTCCACTCTCCAGCACCAGAAGGCTGTAGAGACCGTCGGCTAGCGGCGATTTCTTTATTCTAAAGTCCGCTGAGTTCAGGTGCGGCGGTTTCCATTTAAAGTATGCGGGGCATGTCCCTGGCCTGTACGCATAGTTTACGCATGTAAATATGAGCCCGTCGTTCTCGTGCTCTAGTGTGGGAATTATTTGTCTGTACACCTCTCCTAGCCCGTAGCTCTTGTGCATACTTTTTATTTTTACGTCAAAATCTTTTATCTCTGCTTTTTTAGATAGAGACTTGCTCCACTTTTCCAGCTGGTAGACGTATCAGTTGGCCATTGTCAGTCTTTCCACAAGTGTCTTCTGGCAGATGGAAACACTCTGGCACATTAGCATGTCAAAGACCATGAAGATGTATCTGCCTGTGTTGTCTTTTATGATCTCACCGTCCATCAAAAATGATCCGTTTGGCAGAAACGGCTTTTCCACATGGACAAAGGTGCAGTTTCTGTCGATAAAAAAAGAGTACGCTTTGTTTTTGATTTGCTTAACGTAAAGAAGAGCCCGCAGGCCGTCGCTCTTTTCGCACACATAGTAGTCTTTCTGTTTTAGCTCAACCAGCGACTCTCGCGACATAGTCACAGGCTGCGCGCCTGGGAAGAAGTTGTATCCGTTAAAGCCGCAAATTGAATCTATCTCCGCAAGCAGCTTCTTGCTGTCTTTTGTATTTATAACCCGTCCTAACTCCAACTTACTCAGCTCCATGCAAATATTAAAACTTTTTATTCTCATTCATATAGTCTACAGCTTGCGAATAGTTTATATTACTAGAGTGCTAGAAATAAGAGACAGTTACAAACAAAATGAAAAGAAGAAGCGCTAAGCAGCACCCAAGATAACTTAAAACTAAACTAGAGTTAATCTAGAGTAAATTCGTAGATATGCCTCATTTAACCTATAACTCTTTTTAATTTACTACCTATAATGGTGATCAGTAATTGCGCTGACTATGTTCTGTTTAGTTTGCATTGGCAATGCAGCATGGCTCTAACAGCATTTTTGTTTTCTATTGGTTGGCGCGCTGTCCCTATCAAATACTCTACTCCTAAATATGACCAATAGAATCTCCCGGGTTATATGTCTAATACCGCAGGAGAATTTTCATGGGAGCACTCCTAAGCAAGCCACAAGATAGGATAAGAATAGCCACTAAAAAAGTGAAGGAAACGGAGAGCGATGTGTACACACGAAAGACAATGCTGTATCTATACCTGTGCAAGGACAACATTATCGAAATAGACAGAAACATACAGCTGCTAAACAATTTGAGAGTTCTGCAAATCTGCTGCAATAAAATCACCGCTCTCCCCAGGGAAATAGGAAGACTCAAGAACTTGAGCATTCTTTTTCTGTCGAGAAACTGTCTGCTGGAAATACCTGATGAAATATCATCCCTAGACAACCTGAACGACATGAATCTGTCCGATAACAACCTGTCCGCCCTTCCTGAATCTCTGCAGCATCTGAAGAGCTTGAAAATACTGGACATCTCTGGGAACCCGTTCAC
>NW_026250328.1:0-5124 GCF_024244105.1 Nematocida minor | reverse complement strand
ACCAACTGCTTTTCTAAAAAGAGCACTTTGACATGTCGTACACCCACCCGATGTGCTACATTTATCTGCGGTGTGAAGGCATCAGCTACTTGGCGAGGACAGACCTTAAATCCAACAGAAATTCTTGGGTTATATTCATTTGAATATTTTTAATATAACCAAATATATCAAATTTGATACTGATTGCACAATGGTATATAAACCTAAGATAATTTATTTTTTATGACATTAAAACAAAAAGTAAAAGAAATGCTATCTGTATGGGCAGTTGTGCTGGCATATCTACACATAGTCAGATGCGATATAGTTGGGCATGATATCTATGGAGTACATCAATATTGGTTTATGAAGGAAATATGCATAGAAAAAAGAGTTGACATACGCAGACGTTTTTGTAAATATGTAGAGATTTTGAAGCCTGAAGAACTGAAAGAAAAAAACGATATATCTAGCTCGGTGAGTAGAAAGATAGAGGAAGGAAAGAAAGTTTATACGATGATAGAAAATATGTGGAAAGAATTTGAAGAAAAGGAAGAACAGATATCAAACATAATAGAAAATAAGATACAAGATTTCCAAGAAGGGATAGACAATAAGTCAACTTGCTGTGAGTATGAACAACTCGAATCTATGCATGTAGATAAAAAAACAGAGGCCAAATTGAACCTACTATTTTATCCTGCATATAAGCTTAGTCTGTTACTGGTCGATCAGATACACATATTTGACTCGTATATGCTAGCGGTGCTAGAAGAGTATAGCAAAAAGAGAAGTAAAGACAGTAACTTGAGCGAGCTAACACTGTTCAGGCTGGCAAAGAACAAAAAAGTAGTGGCTGCTGAACTAATATACTATCTCTATAATTTAGACATGACTAAGAAATATTATGATCTAAAAAATGTACTAAACCATATAGGTTTTGATATACTAAATCATATTGTGTGGGAAACTATAGATTCATTTACTGATGCAATAGAAAAGGATGTAGCAGAAAATAACCTCACTCCATTAGCATCAGCTGATAAACAGCTTCAGTTGCTATTGAATGAGGATAAACATGCATGCATAATAAATGAAGAAACAATGAGCATGTATTTAGATCTGATAGACCCTGATATCTCAGATGAAGAAAAGATAGAAAAGTACAAGGATATTACGTTTATGCAGGTTTTAAGTGCTATAATGATAGAGTACTTGGTGGCTGGAAGTCTTCTAGACTTTAAATCGAATAAAGTGTTTTCTGTCTTGGGGAAAATAATAGAAAATATATTTGAAATTGAAATCGAAAATAAAGAAAGAAGAATTAAAACTATACAAATAGAAAGAGCAAGATATAAACAGGATAGAATACTTGATACTCTAAGTTGTCTATGGTTTAATTCAGACTTGCCAATTTTCAATGCTTTGGCATTAGTTCATTATCAAGGATTCCGTAAGATAAATAATCTTCCAGATAATATACTCTTTCGAATGCAATGTGTTTTCGAATACTTCAGATGGGTATTATATATACTAAATAATAATCCAAAAGAACAGGGCAAAGCTGATAAGGAGCTAGTCAAAGAAATGCATTTTGATGCATTTTACATATGCCCAATATGGTATATATGCAGGCGTTATGGAAACACCAGCTCTCTAATTACACTACCTCCTACGCCCAATAAAGCTCAATTTTTGGAGATGCATGGGAATAGGTGTGTACTTAGACCATACGTGATAAACAAAGAAAATGCCAATAGTGCAGAACAGCTTGCCAATATTAGAACTTGTATTAATCTGTGGCTAAAAAAGCTTATTAGCTTTGAAATTATCCACAGAGAAGAAGATGGCGAGGAGTATCAAAATATGGCCCGTGATTTTTTTGAGTATTTGAAAAAATCATCGCATGTGCTGCACTCAGTAAAAATAACAGAAACAAAAATAGAAGGGGAAGGAGAGGAATCATCTCAATCTAAAGTTTCTGAGGTTCGTAAAAAGAAATCTTTTGATAGATGGCTAAAGTAAATCTGAACAATTTACCTTCATGAAGGGTTTAAGTAGCACATGGTTACTAAGGTGATTCTTGCTACTAAATGTAAAGTTAAGTACTTTATTTTTAAATAAACCCATGTCAAGTTTACTCTAAATAAACTCAATATCACTCATTCTCTTTCTATTAATCCTGCTCCTTTTTGCTAATTTTTACTAATTTTTATTCTTTTTCTATTAGACTTATAGTCCCAGAATATTGTACAAAATAACTACAGAACTATAAATAAGAAGAGTGTGCTGTTATTATCCTTTATTTTTGTGATTATCTCTATATACTCTAGCTGTTTCCGCAGATCAAAAAGCACTACCATCCTTCGACTAGAGCAGTAAAATGATAGCTCTGAAGATGGAAATTAAATTAAAACAAAATTATCCCAAATAAAGCCACTAAGCTATTAAAGTGGTCAAAAGTATCTTCCAAAATGCTTTTATAATCTCAAGTACTATTTATTTATTAGCTGCATTGATTCACGGGTTTGTGGTTATAGCACGAAACTAAAAGGTCAAGGATCTCGTTGTGCGCTCCCAGATTAGATTTGCTCACATTTGCATTTCTAAACACTATAAAATCTGTTTGCACACCAGGCTTTTTAGATAATTTTATGCACAGTGTTTTGCGCAGGTCGTCTATTCTGACTTTTGATTTGTATTTTGCAGATGTTGCTCTATTTCTTTGTTTTACAAGAAGCGCTGAATCATTTTTGTGTCTCCTTCCTAAGCCTTTCTGGTGGCTTTCTTTTTTCTCAAACTTTTTCTTTTCCTTGGCTAGTTTTAGCTCAATTTCACTTATTGTGTAGAAGTTTGCAAATTCACTATATTCGTTATTTTTTACTGTCCAGTTGCATATCTTCTGCATTGGCTCTTCAGATTCACTTTCTTCATCTTTATTGTCATTTATCCAGAATCCTTGCAGATCGCTGCCCTTATTGTACTCTCTTGACTCCAGTGTTTCAATAAAAGCATTGAAACTTGAAAAATCTCTTTTTTCCTTGAAGCTTTTGTCCAGTACACAGCATGTGTACTCATCTATGCCCCCAGGTGCTCTTGCATACCACTCTGCCTTAACAGTATTATCTTCTTCTACAGATACTTTGCAGTCCATCGAATAGCACTCTATAGTTTTTATTGCATCTGGAAGTATGTATAGATTAGCGTAGTAGTTCTGTACTTGTGAATACTGCTTTTGTTTATATTTGCTACTATACTTGTACACATCAGGCTCTTTGTTCTCAAGGAATATCGACTCTATTTCCTTGTGCTCATCTTTTTTGGTAAAAGGGCCTAGATCTACAGCGGACACCATTAGAGGCGTAAGGAACAGCGGTATGCGAATAATATCTTTGTTCTGTGCATCCAAAGGCTGAAACTCTGCAAATGTGAATTTTGTTGTGATTAGGTTGTCTGTAATGCGGTAGAACACTACTTCACACCCTGCCAGGTCTTTAATTGTCTGTTTTCTGTCGTTTTTCTTGATGTATGACCATTTTTTGCTTTTTTTATTCACTTTAAACGGGTACACAATGACGCTGTTTTTCCCTATTTTATAGATTTTTTTTATGTACTCTACTATGTCGTTAATTGTGTGTAAATAGTGTTCAGCGCCGCTCTCATCCACATGCATGGGCATGCACAGCATTCTGAGCTGCTGTGTTGTGTTGTCTACGTAGTATATGTGATAGTGTTTCTTTGTATCAGGAGAAATGTTCCATCTGTTTTCTTCCAGCGAATAGTTCGAATTTGAAACTCTTCTGTTTATGTTTTTCGATGCTATATCTGCTGTTATCTCGCATTTCATGTACTTATGGTTTGTTATTATGCACTTTCCTGCCAGGACATACTCGCTCTCAATTGCTTCTGCGTTCTCATAGAACTTTCCAACAATTGTGTGTAGCTCTCTGTACAGATCAACTATTGTTAGCTTCGATAGTTCTTTTCCTGCAAATATATTTTCAAAGGCGGTATAGATCTCTTCATACGTACCATCACTATCATCTATTTTTTTAACATGCATTTCCACCAGTTTGTGTAGGGATAGTAGAATTTGCTGGTTTTGCTCGTTTCTGTCTGGATCTTTAGAGGTCTGGGTGTCTTCTATAAACTCCGCACTAATCTTGGAGAAGTCTTGGTATACTTCAGGCAGTGTCAGAATCATGTGCACAGCGTATGCCAGTGGACGATACTTTTCGTCTATCTCGCTGATCTTGTCCTGATCTTTTACCACACTGTCGTTTATCTTCAGGCCTTCTCGAAGATAGATATCTCCCAGCGTTTCCTCCCACTCAGTTGGAGGGCAGTTTTTGTTGATTCTTATCGGCTGGTGGTTTTCTATGTAGTCGATCATGTCGTCAAACACGCCGGGATAGTACCCTTCAAGACCCACCACCATTTTCTTATACTCGTTGGCTTCTTCGTTCTTAAAAAACTTCTTCAGCCACAAAAGATCACTGTGCTTTGTGCCTATATTCGTGCTTCTACTTGCAATAAAGTACCACAGCGCATTCTGCTCTAATGTTGGAGCAACTTCCCTGCAGAAGTGTTCTATAGTCTTTATGTTTTTTTCTTGCTGAGACTCTTCTCCTAAAGCTAGGCTATATGGCTTGTTGTAGGGACCAATTTTATATATTGTTCTATGCTTGGACTTATAGCCTTTTCTCCTCTTATTCATCAGTCTTCTATCACTCCATACTTTATTGCCGAATTTATTTTTAGTTTTTTCTTTCACGCTTTTAGCCGCCGGTGTGTTAATTGTCTGGGCTGTTTTTTCCTTCTTGTCTTTTTTGCTCTTTTCTGTAGAATGAGAAGTAGATGTTTCTGTTTCCTTAGCTTTTCTCTTTTGTCCTCTAGCCTGTACAACACTTCTTTTTTTGCCAGAAGTGCTTTCATCTAGGCTATCGTCTTCTGTATCTTGTTTCTCAGACTCTTCTTCTGTGCTCTGTTGATCTGCTAAGGACTCAAATTCATTTTCTGCTGGATTATGTGTGTGTGGATTAGCAAAAGAGATAGCTGCATTGTGCATTCCATTTGCCTCTCTTGATGTACCAGGCATGCTGTACATCGGATTAAAAGGATATCCGAGAAAGCTGGGCCCGAGAA
>NW_026250356.1:0-18217 GCF_024244105.1 Nematocida minor | reverse complement strand
TTTATTTTTTTCTGATTTCTTTTTTAGCTCTTCTTTTTCCAATCTTTTATTTAGCTCATTTTCTTCCAATCTTTTATTCAGCTCATTTTCTTCCAATCTTTTATTCAGCTCTTCTTCTTGCAATCTTTTACTTAGCTTCTCTTCTTCTATTTTCTTGTCCAATTTCTGAACTGCAAAACTATTGGATAGATTTCTGTCCTCAAAGTTTGAGTCATTCATATTGTCGTCCAGAGGTGTTTTATTTGGCAGTCTGTGCCCAGTTCCAAAGGTTTCTCCAAAGTGCACTGTAGTTGCATGTGTAGACACGCTCTCTTCCTCTTTATGGGTGCTCTGCGCACCGTTTCCACTGTCCATTTCCTCGTGTATAGAGTCGTAAAACCCAGGATCAGTTTCATAATTATCCAGAGAGTCTGATCTGTGATTGAAATACTCAGTGGTGTCAGTTTTAGTAGTGCGCACGCTGTCAGCACTGTCTTTCTCCTCTGCGCTCCCAGCACTGTCATCGCTCTTCTGAGCTGTGCTGTGTTTTTCGCCGTCTTTCTCTTCCGCTGATTCTTTTTTTCCGTCTTTTTTGTACCCTTTTTTTATCCACATTCCCGCACATGCTGCTGCAGCTATAACTACAACAAGGATTATAAACTTGTACACTCTACTACTCCCGTAGCGCATTCTCCGGTAATGACATATTCTATTTATATGCCAGCAAAGCATCATATCATGCACCAATCACAGAACAACAATAAACTATCCTATTATAATCAGCAAAGCATCCAGTAGAAATACAGCCCATTACATCAATAAACAGAAAAAAAGCCCGCATTAGTACACTTACTGCCTTCATTCATTGACAAACTCTATTCATTCATTAACAAATGCTTTAAATCAAATCCTGCCTATCCAAACATAAAAACTGACTAACTTTCATTCTTCTCCACTTTTCTCATCTACAGTATATTCTCTGCATAAAATACTTAAATATTATTTCTTCCTCAAAACACCACAAGAACTCTCTTCTTTTCATAGCATATCTCAATGAATAAAGCAATGAAATATCTACCAAATAGCTCATCTAGATAGATACCTTAAAAATATCACTAATTAGCCCACAATCAGAGCAGTCCCTCCTCTGATCCACCATCTCTCCTCACACTCTGCAAACTATGCAAAACTATCTCTATTTAAAATATTTATCCCAATACATTTCACTAATCCACACTATGACTGAAAAATAAATTTGTATTTGCTCACTTGGAGCCATTATTTATTCACTAACACTACACCCATACACCTATCCTATTAAGTTGGAAGGCTTTGATATGATCGATTGCTGCTGCTCTGTTCTCTGGTGCTCTGGGTTTGGTGTTTCAAACTTGGGATGCCCGTACGGACAGCTCCTCCCCAGGGGGCAGAACCCAGCTTCATAGTTAAAGCACATTCTCTTTTTGTAGTGCTTATTGCGGCAGCTATTCCCGTGTCTGCAGAACCCTCTGTTGTACCACACACACTCTTTGCTCTTACTATTTGGGTCTATGTGCAGAAATAAACAGTCCTGGTTGCTGCACTCCCCGTACTTCGAGAAAAACCAGCACTCCGGCATCTTGTCCAGAGCAAAGACGTGCAGGAACTCGCACACCTCCCCTTTTTTGCAGAGGCCTCGGAGCCAGTGCTTGCAGACTATCGCATTGTCTGGCCTTTTCGTGCGGTCCACCTCCACAAGCCCGAGCGTATTCCTCACCCATCCGTCGAAGTCGAACTTAATCTCCATCTTATTTATTTTTGCTAATTTTCTTTTTTATGCATAAAGAAGTAGACTCCGGGAGCGATAACTCCACGGACTTTTTAGACACTTCGGACAGCTCGGTATTTGATAGCGATACGCTGGAAGAAAGCGAAGATCTTGCAAGAACAAGAAAATCATCTCGAGGGCGACCAAGAAAATCCCCTGCAGACTCGGCAGAGCACAAAAGGCCCCACTGCAGCGCGTCTGCGCGCATGGAGAGCGTGCAAGACCTTCTCAAGGGCCTGGAGCAGGAGGTGGACATAAATCTAGTCACTCCCCTGACAAAGTCAGACACGCATCCGCACGACGCACAGGTGGAGATGCAGGAGCCTGTCCTTGGGGGAAGAATAATGCTCCCTCTGAGCCCCTTCCTGAACCCAAAGATACACGTCCCCATATCCCCGAGCAGCGGCGATGGGAGCAGCAACACAGCAGATCTGCAGGAGAGAATATACAACTACCAGTACATAAATAAAGGCCTAGCGAGCACGATACAGTACCAGATGTACCTGAACAACCTTGTGCTGATGAACAAAATAAGCACAAAGCCAAAAACAGAAGCACATCAGACACACGCCAGAGAGACCTCAGAGAGACACAGGGCACAGCAGGCAAAAAGATCAGCTGAAGTGCACAGCCCAACTCTAACAACAGAAATAGACGATGAAGACGATGACTACTCAGAGGCACCAACATTCACCAGCAGCAGGCCAAGGCGCAAGTCAGCTGTGCACAAGAGCAGCATAGAGGATCCCTCAGAGGATGAAATAGACGAGCCAACAGAAGAGGAGGACAACGTAGAGAAAATACTGTCGTACAACCCCGCAGAGAATACTTACTACGTGAAGTTCAGAGGGAAGTCGTATCTGCACTGCGACTGGGTCCCCACTGAGGCCCTCACAGAAACAAAGACAGGAGAAATGCGGCTGCGCAGATTCATGAAGAGCCCTCTTACGCACACAGAGGACACAGAGATATTCCACCCAGACCTAGTGGCAGTGGAGAGAATAATAGCAGAGGAGGACGAGGTGATCGAAGGGACGCACAGAAAGATATACCTCACAAAGTGGAAAAAGTTCCCGTACGAGTCATCAACCTTCGAGTACGCTGACCACCTCTCAGACTGCGAGGGATTCTCCGAGGCCATGGCAGCATTCACCAGAAGAAGAGAAAGAGCGTACTTCCCCTCCACCCCCGCAGGATGGAGACCCTCGCGGGACAGAGTCCCAGAGTCTCTTTCTTTCTTCAAGGGCGGGCGAGAGCTCAGGCCGTACCAGAAGGAGGGCGTCTCCTGGCTCGTTAACAAGTGGCTCTTTAGGCAGTCGTGCATACTCGCTGATGAAATGGGGCTCGGAAAAACTGTACAGAGTGTAGCATTTGTGGACACGGTTATCTCGAAGTGCGGGCTGAAGAGGCCTGCCCTTGTGGTTGCGCCCCTCTCCACGATCCCGCACTGGGAGAGAGAGTTTGCCGCGTGGACAGACCTTCGCGTGCTCGTGTACCACGGCTCGCAGGCTGCGCGGGAGATAATGCAGGACTTTGAGTTCAGGAGCACAAACGGGCTTCTCTTTGACGTCATACTGACAACGTACGAGATGGCTATCGCAGGGGTGGAGCACATCTCTGCTGTTTCATTCGGAGTTTGCGTGCTCGATGAAGCGCACAGGCTGAAGAACAGCAGAAGCAAAGCCGCACAGACTCTGCGCGCCATTGAGGTAGACCACAAAGTGCTCCTCTCAGGGACGCCCCTGCAGAACAACTTGGCCGAGCTGTGGTCTCTCCTCAACTTCATAGACGAAGACAAGTTCCCATCGCTGAAGTACTTCCTCGGGGCGTACAAGATGGAAGAGGCTGAAGACGTGGAGAGAATACAGCTGCTGCTGAGGCCCCTGATGCTACGGCGCATGAAAGATGACGTGGAGAGCATCCCCGTGAAGGAAGAGACAATCGTGGAGGTGGAGCTCACGATGATCCAGAAGAGATTCTACAGGGCAATCCTTGAGAAGAACATGGAGTTCCTCGGGGCAGCAGGGTCATCTACGCCCAATCTCCTGAATATTATGATGGAGCTCAGGAAGTGCTGTATACACCCGTATCTCATCGCAGGAGCAGAGGAGCAGATTCTGATGGAGAACGGGCAGGACATGGTGCAGGACGTGGATCGGTCAGAGTACTACAGGATACTCATACAGAGCAGCGGGAAGCTCGTGTTCCTGGACAAGCTGCTCGCTAAGCTCTACAAGAGCCACAAAGTCCTTGTGTTCTCGCAGATGACAAAGTGTCTCGACCTGATAGCAGAGTATCTGCAGTACAAAGGGTACCTGTACGAGAGAATTGATGGAACAGTGAGAGGAGACGTACGGCAGGCTTCCATCGACAGATTTAGCACGGATGCGGATTCTTTCGTCTTTTTGCTGTGCACCAGGGCAGGAGGCGTGGGAATTAACCTCACAGCAGCAGATACGGTGATTATATTCGACAGCGACTGGAACCCTCAGAATGACCTGCAGGCACAGGCTCGGTGCCACAGGATAGGACAGACAGCAGAGGTGAAGATATACAGGCTTGTCACGAGGAATACGTACGAGAGAGAGATGTTTGATAGAGCCAGCCTGAAACTGGGCCTAGACAGGGCTATACTGCACAGGGACAAGGAAAGAGAGTCTGCACACAACAGGAAAGGAAGAGTGGAGTCCCTGCTGAAGAAAGGAGCATACGGCGTGCTCATGGAGGCGGATGACGTGAACCAGAGGTTCTGCGAGGAGGACATTGATAAAATCCTGGAGGGAAGAACGAGTGTTGTAAGACACGAAGACCAGAGCGGGAATGTGTTCAGCAAAGCATCTTTCCAGGTGGCAGAGGAGATCGATGATCCGGACTTCTGGGAGAACCTTCTGATCAAGAGAAGAGCTGCAGACGCAGAGAGCAGACTCAGAAGAGTGCTCAGGAAGATGGCGCGCGCAGGGCTTATCTCCCCAGAAGAGGAGAAAGAAAGAGTGCAGAGAATAGAAGAACTGAAGAGCGAAATAAAGAGGGAAAGTGCAGCAGTTAATAACTCGTCTAAGAGTACTAATGGTGTAAATAGCACAGGAGAGACAGAAGGAGAGAGGAAGCGCGGGGAAGTGCTGGAGCAAAATCTCTCTGATCTCCTGGTTGAGCTGAGGGGAACAAAGGCACCGGGGCTCAGCAAGGCACAGGTGGCAAGGAGCATTAGAAGAGCACTCAGAGCTATTCCTGAACAGAGCATAAGAGAAGACATGAGCATGGCGCTAGAGTGGGCTACCCAGGGAGATGATGAAGCAGATGACGATAAGAGCATTGCTCTCCCTGCAGGAGTAGACCCTCTGAGGCTCCTTTTCAGGTGCCAGGTGGTTGAGCTGCTGGAGACGTACGAGGACTCCAAGGGAGCAGCAGAGATAGAGTGGAAGAACTGGGCAGCAGATGACGATGCGCTGATTGTGCAGCAGGTAAGAGAGAACGGATACGGGCTGTACAGCATCAACGTAGACGAGAAAGTGCGCGTGGGCCTGCTGAAGAGCGAAAAAGGGAAGGAAACAGCAGTGTACAAAGGGCGCACAAGGGAAGAGCTCAACTCCAGGCTCAGGAAGATGCTCCTTGTGATCAATAAGAAAGACGACACAGACGAAGAGAGGGAAAGCGTGTCTGCAGCAATTGAGCTATTCGGAAGACCAACACAGAAAAACAGGGAAAGTATTGTGAAGATGTACAGAGGCCGTAATATTATCACTGAAATGACGAACATGATAGGAATGATCGAAGAGAACATGAAGAAAAGACAAAGCAGGCGCAGCGGATTTGATGCTGAGCTCGCTAAAGTGCTCACAAACAAGATCAATCTCTTTGACCGCCTGGAAGCACTCAGCGCGGGGGCCGTTCCTGTGCTAAGAAAGACAACGGGACTGCCTCGGGGCTGGGGCAAAGAGAAGGACATGCTGATGATACAGTCTCTGCTGGCAGAGGGCCTTACGAAGGAAGTGTGCGACACGCTGGGAGTAACAGAGGAGGTGATACTCAGAAGAGCTGAGGCCCTGGTGAGACACAACCAAGCGAAGAACGAACAGGAGGAGGCACCAGAGGAGAGTAAAACACCAACAGAATAATAAATATTGATATTAAAAAGAGAAACATTCTCGGGTATTCCATCTTCACACAGTAGAGTAAAAATAGCACTGCAATTGTGTGCATTCTGCGCATAAAGATGCTTGTTAAAATTGGAGTGATTTACTTGCTTGATTTGGACAATGAGAGGTCTTTTGTGCATAGATCTGTTTGTATTTTAATTTTTCCTTATTTAGATTACTATAGTAGCAGAACTGCAACAGAGCGAGATAACTGCTGAGATTGAGGATAAGAGAAGTAGATCTATCTGTGCAAGTATGCTGAAAATAGAAGTGGTTTAGTACCTGCTGCCGTATAAGTGTCTAAGTTTTAATGCTCTTGTGTTCTCTTTCTCTTCTTCTTTTCTTCGTACATCGTTCTCGAGTCTTTCTGTTACTCTTTCTGCTATCTCTTCACTGCTCTGTGATGAGTGCGTGTGAAAGACGCTGAACCATATGGCATCTATGCACAGCTCTTTTGCTATGCACTTTATCTTTGCTCTCCATTGCTTCTCATCTTCGTAGTAGCACTCTATCGTTACAAGGCCTTTCTTTACTTTCTCTCTGTGCTCTTTTATGTCTTTCTTCCACTTCTTTATTTTTATTTTCCACTCTCTCAAGAGGTCTTTCAGGCTGTTTAAACACAGTCTTCTGTAGTGCATAGGGTTTATTCAGAGATGAGAGTGTTTATAACCAAGAATATTTAAGACGAGATCTCTTTGATACAGAAGAATTGAACGGAAGAATAAAAAGTTTATTTAAAGGAGCACAGTAAACTAGTACTGCAATGGAAAATAAAAGAAAAACAGAGCAAATGGGCAGTAATTGGGTATCTTTTGTTTATGTTCTATTTCTAGACATCTTCTACCTGCTCTGCCATTTTTCTCTTCTCTTCTTCTCTACTTTTATTTTCTTCTGTCGCTGTGGGAAGTAGGAGATATAATAAATTACTATTTTTATTTATAATTTACTATGAGACTTGAAGGACGAAGTAAAGACAAGGCAATTTCTGAAATGAGCGCATTCACAGAGAGAAATATCCTAGCCAGGAAATGCACCAATGCGCTTGTGGGCGTGCTGAAGGAGATTACCTCCGCTCATTTCACAGAATTGGAGATAGACACCGTCATATCCAGGCTGCTGCACAGCTTCCAGACAAGAGACTCCTATCTGAAGATACTTTCGTACTCTTTCATTAGAAACATTGCCGATCTGTCATCTGGCTCCTTTGTAGCCATAAATGCCCTGATAAACAACATCACAGCAAGAAAAGACGGGCTCA
Source organism: Nematocida minor (assembly GCF_024244105.1). Lineage (NCBI taxonomy): Eukaryota > Fungi > Microsporidia > Nematocida > Nematocida minor. Next base: position 11,037 of record NW_026250356.1, on the reverse strand, counting down.
GGGCTGAAGCCTTGAAGCTTCTTCTCCAAATCACGCCAGAACAGATGCTTGAAGACTGCTCGAAGTATGTGCACCAGTCTTTGATAGAAACAGAATACCACACACTAAACACCATCGTTCCTGTGCTGATATTCCTCTCCAATCCATCACTGAGCGAATGGTTCAGCAGCTACGGATGGATGCAGGGGCTTAAATCGTCAGGAGCATTCGGGAATGCCATTATTCTCATGAGCCAGATACGCCCCCAGGACGAAAGAGAGATAGTGAATGTCATTGGCAAGTCCCCGCATCTGTACAGCAGAGGAATAAGCGCAGTGCACGTCGTAAGATATCTGTCTGCACACTTGTCAAATCCAACAGCACTGAAAATCTTTTCGCAGTTCCTGGCGCTCGATGAGTCAGATCCCGCGCCTTTTATTGAAGCCCTGCGGCATGTCCACCTGATGAACAATGCAGTGGGAGCGCTTGATGCACAGGTCATTGGAGGAATAAAAAAACTGCTAAAATCAAACAATTCGGTTGTAAAAATAGCAACACTTCGGACAATAGACACCCTCTCGGTGCACTACAAACAGAAACTATCTGCACTTCGGGGAATGATTGAAGAGATGCTGGCAGATAGCAGCACAGTTGCGCTGCTCGCTATGTCCATCCTCCTGAAAGTGGGCAGCGATAAAACAGCTGGAAAAATAGCTGAAACCCTTCCAAAGCTGCTTAACGAGCTCGGAGAAACGCAGAAAGTGTCCATCATTGAGTCAGTTACGGGAATGTGCGACAGATTCAAAGGGACCTCGTGGGACGAACTCCTGAAGAAGGCCCTCACAGCCCAGGGATCATGCAGCTACAAAGTGAAAATAGTGCAGAACATCGCAAAAATAAGGAATGTCACGGAAGACGAAGAGCTGAAAAGGTCTTTGGAAGGAATGCTGTGCAACTACATTGAAGACTCGTCGTACCCAAGGGTTACTGTAGAAATACTGGGAAATTTAATAGACAAGAAGTCGTCAGAGCACACTGGCTCTCTTCTGAACAGAATCATCCTCGACAATGAAAACGTGCAGCCAGCAGTAAATCTATCGCTCGCAGTTGATGACTGCACGCATCCGCTGCATGTATTGTTCAGTGCAGGAGCAAGCACAGCTGTGCTGAAAGACAATACAGAGATAGATCGAATGGTGATTGAGAAGCTGCAGGAAGATGCAGATATATTCATTGAAAAAAGAGAGGAGAATGCACTGGAGTCGAAGTTCAACTCTGTGCAGCTGCATGCATCAAACAGAATAGTTTTGAACAGAAAAGAAAGCGAGTTTGAAATATCGGTTGTGAAGAACATGTTCAATGAATTTATTGTCCTGCAGTACAAGATAACGAGTAAAATTGATCTGGTTCTGGAAGAGGGAAGGCTCCGGGTGTTCATGAATGAGAACTGCATAGGAGATGAAGTGATATACCTCCGAGGAAGAGATACAACAGAGATAAGCATAAAAGTGCCTGCTTCTGATTACATGGAAGTGTGCGGGGCAGAGGTATCCAGCACATTCGGATACTCGGTGTACGATGACAGAGACTACGAAGTGGGAGAAGTGCGGCTGAACGACTTTGAGATAGAAATAAGCGATTTTATTGCACCAGGCGGCGATGCAGCAGAAATAAGAGAAGAAGACCCTCTGGTAAAAGAGTTTAAGTTCAGCATGCCTGTGGATGAGGTGATTAAAGAGCTGAAGAACCTGTTCAGAATGGAAGTGCAGGAGGAAGAAGATGGAAACCTGCAATGGACAGGCGTGTTTATGCACACAGGCGAGAGCGTGCTAATTAAGGCAACGGTAAAAAAAGACAAATCAACGTCCACTAAAGCCAAGATAAGAATATTCTGCAAGTCAGAAGAGATAAAACAGCTGCTAATCGATCTGATCAACTAGCATGCTACCTCATATGAGTGAATGAACAATAAAATTGCGAATACGAAAAAGTAAAAGTAAAAGACAGAAATACACTGGGAACATAAACAAAAATAAAGCACAAGATACAACTTAATACAGCCCAAGAATTAAAAGTGATTGAGTCCATCCAGTATACAGCTAAAATAACTGCCAGCAGCAGTCAGTGTACACTCAGTACGTAGCTATTCGTTTTATTGTAATAGCTGAGAATGCTGGCTAGTAGTTGGCTCATTGTTCCAAAGATAAGTGCAGTTAAGAGTGCTTAATTAGCTCGTGTATCAGAGTGATTTGTTCAGTCTCATTAAACAATACGCAAATAAAATGCTAGTGCAAATAAAAAGTAAAACCGTATGTGTTTTGAATTTGTAACAATTTTAATAAAACATCTTTCTATTTGTCAAAATAGAAACAGAGTGTGTGTTCATCATTATTTAGGCGCAGGGCATGATTTTATCATGATCAAAGGAAAAATAATCAGACACACAGCGGTGTTCCTTACATTTTTATACTGCTCCATGGTCTCTGCAGAGATGACAGCTGATCTGATGGCTGAGGTAATAGGAGGCGTCTCTCCCTCGAACATGATGGGGCTGTGCAGCTGTCTCCCCAAGGCAACATGCAAGAACAAGAACCTGGACAAGCTAGCTGCTGTTATCCTCTCCCTAAAGGAGGCAATAACAAAGTACGGCGCAAAGGCAAACATGTCGCAGTGCTACGATGCTAACACTCTGATGCAAATGGGGCTCATCCCACAGAATACAGGAACAGAGTGTCTTGACATCTGGCTGAATGCCATCAACCCCTTCAAGATCCTCACAACTCCCAACTCACAGATCACAGGATCATTCAACACGTGCGAAGAGTTCCACAAGATTTTAGTGGGCATTCTTAACCTCCGATTACCTGAAGGATACGCTGCAATAGAGGGCTACCTGGCAAACAAAGCACAGAATCAGCCCATGCCAATGCAGCCCCTTCCTGCACAGCCCTTCCCCTTCCCTCCTTTCCCAGGGCAGACAGGCGCATGCAGCAACAACGGGCCATGGGGTGGTGCTCCCGGGATGTTCAGTCCTCCAATGTTCGGAGGCATGGGGGGACAGTCCTCCTGTGGATCAGGTGCTGCCTTTGGAGAGTTCGAGGGTTTTTCCCCGTCAAATCTCATAGATATTCTGTCGTTCCACAAGGCCAATACTAGCTGCCCTGTTAACGGAGAACTGGGGCCTATGCAGTGCAAGCCATCGAATAACGATATGAATCCAGGGCCCATGCGCGTATCTCTTAACAGCTGCTGCAGCGAAGGCCCTGACATAAATGCTATCATGATGAACGCGCTGAGAGAGCAGCAGCAGATAAAGCAGATGAGACAGCCTGGTGCATGTCCAATAAATCCTGCCGTGCTGATGGGAGTAGCTGAAGCTGTCCACATGAATGCGCTAACACAGCAGCCATGCAAGAATAAACCTAATGATATCTATGGAGACGGTTCGCTGCCTCCTATGAAGGTTACAATGGGTGGATGCTGTAGAAACGAAGGAATGCTGGGAGGGTCTTTGTTTGGAGGCGGCATGAACGGATGGAACAGCAATCTCGGCCTGCCCAGCGGCCTGGGGATGGGAATGGGAAGTGGCGGCAGCGGAAACATCTGCGCAATGGAAGAGCTCATGAAGGGCTATGGTAACGCTGGAAGAACTAGTGCAGGATACACAGCATTCTAACAATAAATTTGCAATCGTATAATTAAAAAGCCAGCTGAACATTCTTATCTCTGCTTAGTTTGTGTTTGTTTTTGCGTTTGTGCAGGCTCTCTGTAAATATTAATCCGGGAGTATTGAGTGAAATGTGTAGTTTTTTTGAAGAATAAAATACTGTTTAATTTTCTGCGAGTTATGCTGAATATTTTTGCAATGGAGTGTGTGCGAATCAGAAGACCAAGTGCGATAGAGGGAGAGAAGTGGGTAGGCGTGTCTATTGGCAAGAAAGACTCCAGCGAGATAATTAGATCCATCTCTTTCTATTTTAAAAATAAGCCAAAGTTCATTAAAAGAATAAAGCCAGGGGATGATGTTCTAGAAATACTCCTCTGCAGAGAGCGCGAATACTCGCAAGAAAAAGACTTCGAATTTTTGTCATCTCTGGGCATAGAAAATCAGAGAATGTTCACGGTAGAAGTGCCTAAGATAGAGCCCAAAACAGCTAGAGAAATAGAAATAGCACAGGCCATGTGGCCCTGCACGATAGTAAAGCCGCAGATAGAAGAGTGCAGCACAGTTCCTGCAGAAGTTGAAAGAATAATAAAAAAAGAAAAAAGGTGCAGTAGTGTGGATGAAGGCTGTGCAGAATCTTCGATTATTCTGGAGGACAAGAAAGTGTACACTGTTTTTTCAGGGATAAAAGAAGGAGAAGATAGCGTATTTGAGCACTCGGTGATAAGAATGGTGCAGAACATCTCAAGGAGCACAAAAGACTACTTGTGCACGGGAAAGACCGTTATTCTCTCGGGGGAGCCGTGTTTAGTGTGTGGCATGGCTTTGGTCCATGGCCGAGTCAGAGCAATATACATAGCAGGAAAGAAATCAGAAGATGGACCGTATACAAAGTACAGCATACACGAGAACAAGTCGCTGAATCACAGGATAGAGGTGTATATGGTAAGCTAGAGAATGCAGTAGAGTTTTAGAGAATAAATATTTTAGTTACTGTGAATATAAATGGTTTTAAAAATTTTATAAACGGTTTTCTATCGATATCACTGATTTTAGCAATATCACAGCGTGCTAATAGCGCTGTGTCCTTTGTCACTGATGCGCAGGCGATCGAGACACTGCATAGAGTATCGAGGATGCTACACCCATCAGCACCGCAACCCATTTGGAGGCTCGCCCCGTGGACTCAAAGCCAAAAATAACTCCGCTCGCTGCAATGGGAAGTTTGTTCAGCGCGTTAATAACAGCCACTGTTGTGGTGGTGAAGGTGTGCGCAGCCTGTGCATTGGCCACGGCTATGGAGCATGCTGCTCCGCCTGAGAGCGCAATGATTCCTATCTCTTTCATTCTGGCGCCTTTAGCATCTCCCACGCCCTCTACCAAAAAACAGAGAAATATCATGGGGAATGCCAGCGCGTTCACAATCCATGCAGCTGCTGCGCTGTTTACATCTGTTTTTCGTACTATGCTGTTGAATCGGATGATGTACGCAGCGGACGAAAAACAGTTTACCATCATCCAGAGTATTCCGAGAAGAGACACAGAATCTCTTCTTTTTTTATCTGAGGAGTATGCGCCAAGAAACGAGCTGCCAAGAATGAGAACAAAAGATGCTAAAGTAAGAGGCGTTATTTTGTACCCGTTGTACAGCGTATCGTGCAGGGCAATGACAGGAATGGTAAGATTTTTGAGAACTGTGAATAAAGAGATGGGGAGCCGTGCATTTGCCTCCAGGCCCGAGTATATCATAATCACCAAAGAAACCGCAGGCAGCATCCACACGGAGAGAGCGGCAATGGAAAATATTTTAAAAGAGAGATTGTCGAGAATAAAAAAGTTAATGGCAGATAGTATGAGCAGAAGAAACACAGTTTGCACAGAAAGAATGAAAAACTTGCCCGATATGTGCAGATAGGTTACAATGTACTTGTTTAGCACGCTGGCTGATATACCAGCCGCAACCATTGTAACAATAAGACACCCCGCGAGCATGGCACCAATAAACAGCACACAAATTAAAAAACACCGTGTTTCAAAATGAAGGAATGGGGGTGAAACAAGAATAAATAGAAACAATTTTTTATTTTTAATGGAGCACAACAACTCACAGGAAGCACTGCCCTCTGTGATAGAGGGGATGGAGGAGAGCGCGCTGCCCAGAATAGACACCGCGTACGAGTTTAAGCAAAGAGGAGCAGAGAGCCTCATTCCTCTGATGGCAGAGGAGCTGGAGTCGCTAAAGAGATACGAAAGAGCAAAACCTGAAGACTTGGAAAAGTTTTCAAAAATATTTTCGCGCTATCTCAAAACAAGATCAGACAAAATTGAGTGGTCAAAAATATCTCCGCCCCCTGCAGAGATGATGGTGGAGTACGAATCGATAGTGGATCCGCACATCGACAATGTTTCAGAAATGCTGAATAAGCTGGCTGTGCTAAAGCTGAACGGCGGTCTGGGCACTTCCATGGGCTGCACGGGCCCCAAGAGCGCAATAGAGGTGAAAGACTATCTGAACTTCATAGACCTCACAGTCAGACAGCTCGAGCATTTCAACACAAAATACGATGCAACTGTTCCTCTGGTCCTAATGAACAGCTACAACACGCACGCACAGACGAGCAAACTGATCAGCAAATACAAAAGTGTGTGGACATTTGAGCAGAGTGCTTTTCCGAGAATATTTGCAGACACTTTGATGCCTGCCCTTTCTGACTCTTCCGTTAAAGAGTCTGAGGGATGGTATCCGCCAGGACACGGCGATCTTTTTGAGTCTCTGCAGGAGTCGGGAATGCTTGACAAGCTGCTGGAAGAGGGAAAAGAGTACTTATTCGTAAGCAACATTGACAATCTAAAGGCAGGCATTGATCTATCCATACTGCAGTATGTGATAAAGGATAACGTAGATTTTCTGATGGAGGTAACAAAGAAAACACGAGCTGACGTAAAGGGAGGGACTCTGATAGAGTACGATAACTCGCTGAGGCTCCTGGAGATAGCTCAGGTTCCAGAGGAAAACAAGTCCGACTTTACGAGCATCAGGAAGTTCAAAATATTCAACACAAACTCCATATGGATAAACTTGCATGCTCTGAAGAGCATTCTGGACAAGGGAGGAATGGAGCTGGAAATAATTGAAAATAAAAAAAAGCTGGAAAACGGAGAGAGCGTGATACAGCTGGAAACTGCCATTGGGGCATCGATCAGGTACTTTTCAAACTCAAAAGGGCTAATTGTGCCCAGGAGCAGGTTCCTGCCCGTTAAAACATGCAGCGATCTCTTTCTTCTCCAAAGCACGCTTTTTAAAATCGCACACGGCACCCTGTCTATCTCGCAGAACAGAATCACAGACACCATCCCAATCATAAAGCTAGTTGGAGACTGTTTTAAGACCGTATCCAGCTACAAAAAACACGTAAAGGGCCCTGTTGCCATAGACGATCTAGACCATTTGACCGTCAGCGGGAATGTTACGATAGGAAAGAACGTAGAGCTCAAGGGCACTGTTATAATTATAGCAGAAGAAGGAAGGTCTATACACATCCCAGACGGCACGCTTTTGGATGATAAAGTGGTGACAGGTAATCTGAACGTTGTGGACCACTAGTTTTGTGAAAGCTGTGATGATAAGATAAAAACTGTGTTTTGTTGAAAACTAAGATTGCTTGAAGCACCCCTAGAATAATAGGCATGGTAATAGAAAATAGAAATAAAGGCTAAAGGTTTATGATATGATAATTTGTTGATGAAAGTTTATTTTTTTACTTGTATGTTTTAATTTTCTTCCAAATTATTTTTGTGTACACTTTTAGTTTATCCGGTATAGAATTGCAACATATTCTCATATCATCAACTTTTGCACTTACATGGGTGTCTTTTATTGGCGTATTTGTTGGAGGATGAAAGTGCTAAATCATACTTACTCTTTTTTAGACGCTTCTTCTCTCCGTTTGAGCATGTACATTTCTATACGTTCTTCAATTCTATCTTCTAAAATTTCAGTTAAAGCTCCAAAATTTGCATTGCCATCAGCAATTAGTTGTTTCATAATCATGTCAAGTTCTTTAATTTCTATATTATATATCTTTGTATATGCACATTCACTATCATTCTCGTGTGAAGCAATTTTCACTACTCCATCATATAGTTTAGACACTACATTATCACCATCTTCAATTTGTTTTTTAATTCTTTCATTTTCTTTTTCAAGTGTCTCATTAACATCGCTTAATTTTGTGTATTCACTATCAAATGCTAGTTGATTATCTTTTATCTTTGTTTCTAAGTTAAGTACTATGTTGTGCACATCTTCAACCTGTTCTTTAAGATTTTCATTTTTCTCAACAAGGCTTTTATTTTCTCTATTAAATCTGCTAACTTCCTCTCTGAGTGCTCTAACATGTTCTTCCAACTCAGTATTTCGATATATAGCAAACTCTTCAGCTTTCTTTCTAGCCTGTCTCTTTCTGCTTGATTGGTATAGCATCTTTATTACAAGAATAATAGCTACTGCTCCTGCGATAACACCAATAAGCAATACTGTATCTGTCTTCTTTTGTTCCTCTTTTGTGGGATAAAATATATCAATATATTCTTCTAATATTCTCTTTATATATGATAATGTACTTTCATTCGTCTCTACAGGCTGTTTTTTGAATGAAGTCATGTGGAATCCTTGGCTTCTGGCAATTGCAAACTTTTTAAATACTTTGTGTGCGGACATCACAATGATCTGTGTGGCATTCTTATCTACGTGATCGTGCAGTAATTAAATGAGACTAATGGACATGCTAGTGAATGCTAGCAAAGAAAGTTTAAATGCAAATAAATATTTATTTGTTAGAGAGAGTAATAATTTATTTTTTCTCTAGTTGAGACAGCTAACCAATACTTCCATATATTGAAATCTGTCTCCTCTGTTAGTTTGTTTTCGATTAGCTTGTGGGTTCTTTGCAAGCTGCCTATTAGAAGGTGTGATTCTAGTTTCTTTTTCAGTGATGTCTCTTTGGTCTTTTATTGCCACCTGATCTTTTACTTCCTTTCATCTTGGCAATACGGTTTGCATGATGTATTTTTGTGTTTTCAAGTTTCTTTTCCATATCTTCGAGCTTTTTTGTTACCTCTTCATTTGAAAGCTGAAGGTCTTTTATTACTTTGTTATATAATTCTTCTTTAGCATGTATCTCTTTTTGTAATGTATCTATCATAAGATCTAAGTTTTTGACTTTTTCATTAAGATTTTCATTTTCTTTTTGGAGGTCACCATTCTTCTGATCTAATACTCTATATTCATCATCTAGCATTTTTTCTTGTTTCTTTGCTGCTTCTTGTTTTAACTGGAACACTTCATTATGTAAATTTGTATTCTCTTGGTCAAATTTACCAACTTGTTCTCGAAGCTCAACTTTCTCATTCTCTAGTTTTGCACATTTTTCATCGTAGTTTAGTTTATCAAGCTTCATTTGTTCTTGTATTTTAAGTATTTCACTACTTTTCTTATTAAATTCTGTGTGAAGTGTTTTGATTTCATTTTCGTATAAATCTCTCTGCTCATTTAATGCTTTATCTTTCTCATTAATTATATTTTCATTCTTTTTTACTTCTTGTTTTAGCTGGAACACTTCATTCTGGAAATCTGTATTTTTATTTCTAAATATTTCAATTTTTGAACAAAGATTTGTCATTCTTTCATTCAGTATTCCAACTTCCTCTTCTAGTGATTTAATCTGTGCTTCTAACTCAATGTTTCTATTATAAACAGCTTTTTCAGTCCGCTCTCTAGCTTGTCTTCTTCTTCTTGATATAAATATAGCCATTATCACTATTATTGCAACAACTACTGCAGTGAGAACGCCACAAACGATTGGCAAGTTTGTTTCCTTCTGCACTGCTTCTTTTATATAAACTACATCAATGTACTGCATTATCTTGTTCTTTATATTTGATAGTAGATCTTCGTTTATCTCCACTGTTACTGTGCTGTCTTTTTCCATTGCGATACTAGCAAAAAAAATTAGTTTAAATAGCCAACGGCTTAAAATTTTTCGCGTTTTTTCCATATTGGGCTTTAAAATTTTTTGATCAGATATATCGATGCAAATTTTTAGATGTGGCTAATAACCATGCATTGTCTGTTTTTACGCTAATTTGGATAATTTATTGAAAAAGCGCATTTGGTGAGAATAGATAAGGTTTCTCTGGCTTCTTGTGCAAGTATTAGCCAATCATTTCTTTTTTGCTAGATCGTCTGGAACATCTTTTAGCTCGCTGTTTCCTTTGCCAACGCTATATATCTGTCGTATACTTTAGAGAATAGAAAAAAGTGGAAATAATCGCCAACCAAAAAGATTCCATGAATATATTGCCTTTTTTCTGTACTGCTGAATAAATAAAAATAAATTAACATGTATAGTTTGTGTAGAGTTTGCTTACTTTTACATTTATATTTTCTATAGACATTTAGGAAAGAGAAGGAGGAAGCACAGAAAAGAGAAAAAGAATAAAGAAGAATATCTCTTATAACATCGGCTTAAAATGTCATTAGAAAGACAAATGTTTCTTTGCGCGCGGTATTTAGCAGTATTATTGGAAAATTGCAAATTCAATTCATATTACTAAAAAATCCACTCTTACCCTAAATGAAGAATATAATTAGAAAAGAAACTATGTTTTTGTATGAGAAATCAGAAACTGAAAAGAATGCTGGGCGCTGCTGTACTATTTATTCTCTTTAGCACAGGGTGCAGGGCAGGCTGGGATGGTTTTAATGAAGAGATAGGAAACAATGGCGATCTGTTAGATGACCAACACAGCATGTACGGAATAGAAGATTTAGACACTTCTTTTATCGATTTTCCTTTTCCTGAAGACGATCCTTTTTGGAACGGAGAGTTTTTCAACAGTGCAGATCTCTTGGCAGATCAGCAAGAACAGCCAGCAGAGCACATACCAGAGGCTAGTATGGCAGAAAATGCCTATACACCCCTAAATATAGAAGAATTATCTTCTACGGCTGGACCAAGCACACAAGAAAATCTTTATATAACGGGGCAAAATACACAAGAAAATCTTTATATAACGGGGCCAAGTATGGCAGAGAATGTATACACAGCATTCAATCCAGAAGAGAGTGCCTACGTGGCGGGGACAAGTATGGCAGATAATAATTGTATGGCGGGCTCAAGTATGACAGATAGCTTTTTCAACGATGCATATAATAGACCTAGCACATCAAGAGAAGAATACAGAATGCCAGATAGAGTGGATGACATAGACTTCATTCTTAGAGATTTTCCTGAGGAAAGTTGTTTCTGGGATAGCTGTCATGGAGATTTTGGTGGAACAGATGGAGTGGCAAGCCAGTACAATCAGCCTATGCAGTATACACCAGAGTCCAA
>NW_026250308.1:0-2722 GCF_024244105.1 Nematocida minor | reverse complement strand
ATATGCTAGTCACTATTAGCACTGCCCCTACAGTTATGATTATATACTTTTTCTTTTTCTCCATTTTATCCATTCTCACTATGTGCAGATAAAGCTATTTATAGCTTATAATTGTGGTTTTCTGATAGCTTTTTCTGATAATTTTATTGATAAGCAGAAGCCACCAATTATTCTCAATTTCCACAGATTCTACGGAGCAAAGTTCATTAAGAAGCTATCCAATGGCCAATAGCATACCTTTCTGCCAAGCACACTCTAATATCTATTAAGAAGGGATCAAGGCAACTGCACTAATTACAGGCCTTTCCCAGCAGTGAACCATAACATTCTCTAGGATGCATTGTCAAGACAGCTAGTTTTGGGAATATAATACTAAATATTCATTCATTTATTGATAGTTGTGTAGTTTGTATTTAAACAATGCCAAGTATTCTTCTATGAGCTCAAGAAACTATAGACCCATCTATTCGCCCTTCTTCTTTAACTCAGCATTGCATTAGATGCTGGATATAAACCAAACATACAGCCCATTGTCAATAAACTAAAAATAATTGTTGCCAACTAAAATAAAACCCAAGATGAATTTATTAAAATTATTGTAAATATAGAGCTCTTGACAACAATAAGGCATTAGACAGCAATAAGTTTGAAGAAAAGAGCTCTAATAAACGATCCTATTAAGAGCAAAGAGCTCGTTTATCTTCTACATCCAATGCAACTCTTATTTCCTGCATTTCTTTTTTAGTTGCATTATAAAACTGCGGATCCATGGCTTTTGGCAGACTAAAATTCTTTTTTAAAGAATGCAGAGGCTCAAGAAATCTTTCCACCTTTTCTTCAACTGCCGAATACTTTTTATAGTATTCTTCTTGCACTTTTGTTAGAACAGCGTTATTTTTGAGCTTTTCTGCTATTTTTTCATATAAATGTTTGTGGTGCAAAACTTCAAAGTATATACCCGTGTAAAAACCGTATACTGTACTTTCATCAGGGCGATCTAGCTCGTTGCTGTTTTCTGCTTTGTCTTGTACTTCTGAAGGATTTTGTTTGCTATGTGCATTGAGCTTATCTGGTAGTTTTTCCTTACTGCATGATGTCAACTTAAATATTCCAAAGATGCACAGCCCGCCTACTAATGTAAACAATACTGCTGCAAGATATATTTTGTTTTTCCTCATAACTCCAGACAAAATTTTTATATTTTTTTATGTATGGATAAGACACATAAATAGATTGGTAAACTAAACCAATAGAATGGCAACAGTAGGCATATGATTTTTGGCTCTACTTATTTATATTTGTGTATATTTTCTGGCTTTAGCTGTAAAAAGAAGCTAAGCAGCTGGTAGGCTGAAATTAAAGCTGTCTACAGAAGAGTAAATACAATGCAAAAGTTTCAATATGAAGGCTTCCACAAACTCAAATAGTGTTTTGTTGGTTGAACAAAAATGCTTTTATTATTTATTCAGCTAGAACTTTGCTCCATCTGGCTTGCTATCATCTTTATGGATATATAGAGAGCTAAAAAACACTCTCTGGGTATTTTCTTTTTATGCGGCTGTTTATCCTTATTGGAGTATTTCTCCTATGGAATGCGGGGCTGGCTGCTTTATTGGCTGCTTTTTATTAATTTTTAATAATAATTTACTTAAATTGAACAAAGGCTGTCTTTATTTGTTCGTTGAATTAAAATTTGTTGTTTTTTTAATTAGCTGTCTTCTTTTGAGCATATTGAAAATTAATATAGCCAAATTAGGCCTTTTAATTTAAAAACAAAGCTATAAATATATTTGGAATTTAGCAACAATAATGAATAAAGGAAATGCAAAAATAACAGGAATAGTAGTAATCGTAGGAGCTATATCACTGGCTATAGCAGGCATAGGACTCTGTGCTATGTACTACAATAAAAACTCTTACAGTTTACCAAACCATGAAACAAAAAAAGATAATCTACTAAAAGAGAATGCAACTTTAAAAGAAAAGCCAATAAACACTAGCTCGAACATATTAAAAACACTGGATGCAAGCAACCCCGATGGACAAAATAAAAAAGCGAAGGAAGAAGAGCAGACTAACATTAAAAAGAAAAAGCAAGAGAATAAATTAAAAGAGCAATTAACAAAAGAAGAATTAACGAACAAGAAAGCTAAACAAGAAGAGGAAGACCAGGCTAAACAAAAAGCTGAAGAAGCAGAGAGAGCAAGAAAAAAACAAGAAGCAGAAGAAGCAGAGAGAGCAAGAAAAGCAGAACAAGAAGTAGAGAGAAGAAAGAGAGAAGTAGAAGTAGAGAGATTAAAAAAAGCAAAAGAAGAAGCAGAAGTTGAGAAAGTAAGAAAAGAACAAGAAGCTGAGAAAGCAACAGAATCAGAATCAGTAGAAGAAGTAGGAGCAGAAGCAGGAATAGAAGTAGGAGTAGAAGCAAAAGAAGAAGCAGAAGTAGAGAGAATAAAGAATGAGCAGGCTAAACAAGAGGAAGTACAATCTGCACAAGAAAAAGAGCAAGAACAAGAACAAGAAATGATAAGTGAACCCACTGATATTAGCAAAAGTGAGATACAAACAAAAGAAAAAATAGAAAATCCGTTAGAAAATGGATAAAATAGTACTCTACCAACAGCTTAGAAACACAGCTCATTGCCTTTAATCTTCAACCAGTCTACTAAAATATTTAATAAAATTTAAATTATTTTTATTCTTTATTCTATCTCTTCGACAAGAA
>NW_026250313.1:0-3563 GCF_024244105.1 Nematocida minor | reverse complement strand
GTAGAAAGATGGATGGAAACAACTAAAAACAACCAAACATCAAACGAACAATGGGAAACAGTAGAACAAATAATGAGAAAGATAGGAATAATGGACCTATTCATAGAAAAAGCAAGAGAAAAGAAAAAGGTGCCAGTAGAAACGGTAATAGAAGCAGTACAAACAAGCCTGCAGAAAGCAGAAGAGATAAGACAAGAAGAAGAGAGAGCAAAAGAAAACGAGGAATCAGAGCAAAAGAAGAAAGCCGAAGAAGAAGAGAAACTACAGAAAATGAAGGAAGAAATAATAAAAGAGCACATAGAGAAAAGAACAAGAGAAAGAGACGAACAAAAGATGAAAGAAATGATGAAATGGTATGATGAAGCAATGCTCAAGAAAAAGTACCAAATGGAAAGGAAGTCAATACAGTGCACCGCGTGCAGGAGATATGGCCACAGCAAGGAAGATTGCAGAAGACCGATGGAAAATGGGAAATACAAAGGCTATGGAAACAGGAACAGCGAAACCCAGGAGAAAGACTTAAATAAAAGAGACTTCTACTTGCCTTTAAATTGTGTAGTAAAGAAACAGAAACTAAACCCGATCAAACAAGAAAAGATGGGAAATGAGAAAGAAAAGAGGAAAGAAAAACACACACCACAAGAAGAACCACAAGAAGAACCCAAAAGAAGGAAAGCCGAAGAAAATCCAACAACCAGCAGTAAACGACGACATAAAAGGTTGGGAGGATCAGAGGAAAATGAAAAAATGTGGGATAAAATAATAAAAGGGAAAACGCACCAACAACTAAGAGAGCAACTAGCAAAAGAAAGCGAAGAAATAAGAAAAAGGAAACAAGAAGACGAAGAGTGGTACACGGCAGATGAAGAATACGAACAAGAATTCGAAAGACTAAGAAACAATGAACAAGAACTAGAGTTCAGAGCAAAAGAAGAGGAAAAAGAACTAATTGAAAGAACAAAGGATGAACAGGAAAAACTAAAAGAAATAATGAGACTGTACCCAGAAGAAATAAAAACCCTAGAAGAAATAGACAGAATAGAATACACAAAACATACACAAGCTATAATAGAAACAAAAGGGAATGAGCCGACACAAGGAGGAACAAACAGAATACCACAAGCTCTACAGGAAGGAGCAACAAAACTCCTAAAGTTGTACGAAAAGACGGGAGTGATAAGAGAAAGCACGTCGGAATGGAGAAACAGGGTATTTGTGAAAAGTGAACAAACACCAGACGGAAAAACAAAACTAAGACTGCTATCAGATATGACACTACTGAACGACATAACACGAAGGATGAACTACGAAATCCCAGACATGAAAGAAATACTCGAAAAGATGCAAGGATCCAAATACTTCTCAATAATAGACCTAAAAGACGGGTACTTCCAAATAAAACTAAGAGAAGAGGACAGGCACAAAACAGCATTTAGAATAATGGGAAGAACATACGAATACTGCAGCATGCCCATGGGATACATGAACGCGCCAATGATATTCCAGAAAATGATGGATGAAATACTAGGAGAACTGATAAAAACAAACAAGGTAGCAGTATACATGGACGACATAGTAATATACACAAAGACAGAAAAAGAACACATGGAAACAGTAAAGAAAGTAATGGACAAGCTAAAGGAAAACAACTTAAGAATAAACATAAAGAAAACAAGACTAGAGAGAAGCGAAGTAAAACTGCTCGGACTAAAAGTGAATGGATCCAATAGAAAACCAATAGAAATGAAAAGAAACGAAGCACTGAGATTCCCTAAACCAGAGACAGCCAAAGAGATGCACTCATTCATGGGGAAGATGGGATACTACAGAGACTTTATACAAGGCTTCGCAATACTGGAGATGCCACTGAGAGGATGCATGGAAAAAGCAATAGAAAGAAAAGAAAATATAGAATGGACACAGACAGCAGAAGATGCATACGTGATAATGAGACAGCGCCTGAGAGATGCAAAAGGATTAATACTACCGCACTACGAAAAGAAATTTATCTTAACAACAGACGCATGCGACTACGGACTAGGAGCAGTGCTAGAACAAGAAACACACCTAGGAGAGATACCAATAACATTCATGAGCAAAGCGCTCACACAAACAGAAAGAGGATACGGAATAACAGAGAAAGAACTCTACGCCATCGTGTGGTCTGTAGAAAAGTTACAGTACTACCTAAAAGGAAGGAAGTTCCATGTAAGGACAGACCACAAAGCACTGCTGGAAATAAGAAAAAAGAAAGACTTTGGAAAAAACAATGGAAGAATTACAAGATGGTTGGAAAAACTATCGGAATTTGACTTCACAATAGAATACAAGCCAGGAAACAGGCTAATACCCGCAGACGTGGCAAGCAGAATATACAAAGACAGACTGGAAAGAGAGATTGAAAAGAAAAACAGGTCAAAGAGAGCGGAGAAAAGAGAGCAGACAATAATAAGAAAACATACGATTGAAGAAGACGGAAAACAGTACTGGCTGATGGAACACGGAGAAAAAAGAGAAATACCGGAGGAAGACAAAAGAAAAGGAATACTAAGGAGAGCACATGACGCAACCCTGCACAAAGGAACACAAAGAATCATACAGGAAGCAAGGAAACAGTACTACTGGAGAGGAATGTGGGACGAAGCAGAAAGAATAACAAAGCAGTGCGAAACATGCATAGTGAACAACAGAAAAAGAGCAGCAGGGTACAACTACGTTGAAACGACAAGAAAGCTAGAGCTGGTAGGACTGGACATAATGAAAGAGGAAATAGAAGGCGTGTACATACTGGTCATGATAGACTACTACACAAGAGCAGCAAAAATGCACATACTGAAGAACAGAACAACAGAAGAAATCAAAGTAGGAATAGGAAGATTCATAAACAACTACGGAACACCAGAAAAAATAATAACAGACAATGCAAAAGAACTAACAAGCAGAGAAATAGAAGAATATCTGATAAACAAAGGGATAGAACACGAAAGAATAAGCGTAGAAGCCCATACAAGCAATGGAAGAGTCGAAAGACTGATAAGAACAATAAGGGAAGCAATAGTCAAACTAGACAGAAGAAGAGAGTTCAAAGAAAGAATGAAAGAAATAGAAATGAGCTACAACAGCACATGGCACTCAGCAATAAAGATGACACCGAACAGAGCGTGGGAAAACGAGGAAGAGGCCAGCGAAAGGAACAAAAAAGACAGCAAATACGGAAAAACATTCAAACACCAGGAAAGAGAGAAATTCTATGAGGGAGAACAGATAAAAATAGCAAAACACGAAAACCTAAAAGAGAAGCAGAAGAGCCAGAAAGGAAGATTCTATGATGACGGAGTAATAATGAAAGCATGCGGAAATGACGCATACATAGTGAAAAACGCAAAAGGACAACTAAAGAAAAAGACGTACAAGGAAATAAAAGGATTAAAAGAATTAAGAAAATCACTAGAAATGATAACCTCCTGCTAAAACAATGGGGGGCATGGTGATGTAAGAGACAAGCCTTCCATCAGGGGGGCATGTAAAGTATAAATACTTTATTTTTAAATAAATTCATGTCA
>NW_026250387.1:0-65263 GCF_024244105.1 Nematocida minor | reverse complement strand
CACATTCCAAAGGATACACTGGATGCAGCTCCTGCCACCAGCGGAAGAAGAAGGTTTGGGTCTTGGTGCATGCTCACTGTGGCAATTATGTTTGATAGAACTCGATCTGTGATCTTTGGAATACTTTTCTCATCTAAGCTAACGCTATCTGTGCTAGCTGTTTGTGAGCTGATCTGTGCCAAAGATATATTGTGCAGTATTGTGCTACATTGGATGATTGTGTATCGCACAGTGCTGTGTCGGTTAATGTATTCTATTGATGCCCTGCACTGTGCTGGATTCTTCTCTGAATAGACTCTAATTGCCTTGAGGAACTCGTTCAGAGAGGCAACTAGCTCTTTTGTTCTGTAAATCCACAGCACAGTTTCATCTGTGAATATTTCATTGTAGTTAATGGATGTCCCTGATTTTATGTGAGCTATTCCATACTGGAGCACTCGGAATGCATTTTTGAACATCTTTACTTTTCTTCCCAGAATGTTCTTTCTTAGCTCTTCGTATATCTCGCCGTAAAATGTGCTAAATACATCAGGAAAGCTCTGCAGGCCGCAATAGTACAGCTTCATTCCTTTTTTAAAGTGTGTTTCTGTTTTTATCTTGTACAGGATTTCTTCTTTTCGTATCTCTTCTCTTCTGTTCTGTATTTTAAGTATCTCGTAGTACAGTGCTATGTTTGCTCTTTTTTCTCTCGGAATGTCTACCTCCAACAGCTCAGGCACTTCTTCACTCTCCAGCACTTTTATCATCAGGCCCATCAGACAAGTTCTTTCTTTTTTTGTTGTATTCTCACTGATTATCCTACTTTTTATTTCTTCCACTATTTTCTGTTTTATCCGTGTGTCAAGCATAGTCAGTCTTCCTATCAGCATACGCAGCTCTGAGCACGGCCTGGTTTTTATTATTCTTAAGATCTGTTTGTGGTAAATGCTTTTCTCTCGCTCTGTGAGATCTTCAGTGTCCACTAGGCTGAAGTATTCTTCCAGCTTCGTCTGTGATAAAATGATCCTTGAGAAGATGCTTTGTGTCTTACTTCCATCTATCCATTTCTTAACAAGGCTTATGCTAGCATCCTTTCTATTGCATAGCATCATCTTTATAACTGATGCAGCAGTTTCTTGGCTGATATTCTCTATTTCTACCAGATCCAGAGCACTAACCAGCCATTTATTCATCTGTTTTCCGCGGGCTACCAATGATATCAGCAAATTGCACAGAGTCTCTCTATTGCATCCTTTTGACATCCTAAGAACTGGCTCCAGACACTGCGAGACTGCATAGCAATCATCAGTGCAGTATAATTTCTCAACTTCCTGTATGTATTTCTGGTCTAGCTCTCCCGCACAGTACAGCATGCCTCCTGCCAGCACATACAGCGACAGATGAAAGGATCTATACTTCACCAACCGATTTAAAATGCTTTTGATGTCTCTGCGAAGTAGATAGGATATGACAGGACTTACTGACTTTATATCTCCTCTCTGCAGAACCACAAAAACAAGAGAAGCCGCACACGACAGGCTGTACAGATACTCGTTTTTATAGCAAGACTCCACTACTCTCTCCATCTCTTCAGGAGGAAGCTTGCTGAGAATATTGCCCACTAAGCGAATAGCTGCTATCTTTTGGAGGGAGAGATAGTATGGAAGAAAAGGAAGGAGGCTTTGGTAGAAGGCGTGGGATGTTTCAACTTCCTGTGCTAAATAAGAGAGTATCTGCATTGATGCATCGTCTTTTGACTTGAGATACTTTCTCGTCTCTTTGGCCACTATGCCCTCTTCCAGCTTACTCAGCAAGCTGCCCATGAGCTTTTCATTGCTAGGCAGCCCTTCAACCACTCCCAGGAAGACTTTGTATTGGCTTACGACTATTTTTCCATTCTCTATTGATTTTTGTATTATATTTTTAAGTATGGTGCTCTCTGCTGTCTTATCTTTATCTTTCAGCACGCACAGTATCATCCATATTTCGTCTTTATTGGAGTACTCTATCTCGCACACCAGGCGCCTTGCATAGTACTCGCCTATTTCTGCGCGCTCCTTCACTATCCTGTTGGTGACGTATTTTATGCTACATAGTTTATTAAGTTCATTCATGTGAAAAATTTTATCATGCCGTCAGAGCCAGAAAAGACCACAGCGTACAACAAGAAGCACAGAGTGATAGCCACAAATATGCCATTCAACATTTCAGACGAAGAAGTGCTAAAACACTTCAGAGGAGCAGTGGGCGTGGAAAGACACACAAAAAACGGAGTCGCCACCGGTGCAATGTTCATCCAGTGCGAAAACAGCAGCGATGTCAACAGATTCATCAAGACACTCGACAGCACTGAAATCAAAGGAAGAGAAATCAAAGTGTCCCAGCTGCACGACAAGGAGGTGTTCAAAGCAAAGCAGAAGTTTGAAGGCGCCGCAGACGAGAACAGCAAAGGAAGACAGAGACGCATTGAGTTCGAAAACACCCAGAGAAGAAAGCTCCCAGAAGGCGAAGAAGACAGAACTTTGTTCATCACAAACATTTCATTCAAAGACACAGAGGATGAAATAGTAGAGGTATTCGCACAGTACGGTGAGGTAGAGCAGTGCACCCTCGTAGTCAACAAGGAGACAGGTGCTCCAACAGGAAGAGCATTCGTTCTCTTCAAAGACGCAAGCAGCTGCAAGGAAGCCCTCAAGAGCCAGGTGGTTCTTAATGACAGAGTTCTTGTAGTGCTGAAGTACATCTCTCCAGAAGCTCTCAGAAGAAAAGAGCAGGAAAAAGAAGAAAAAGAGATACAAAGAGAAAAAAACATAAAAGACAGAAAGGAGGGAAGGCTGGAGCCAAGAGACCCTGAAAAGCTGAGCACCTGCAGAGTGCACATCTCGCACATGGACAAGAAACTCACCAGAAAAACCCTATCAAAAGCAATTGAAGAATACTTCCAGGCAAAGCACGAAAAGAAAGTGAAGCTGAGAGGCGTCAACTTGACAGCCAACGCAGCAAAGAGAAACCCTGGATACTGCTTTGTTACTTTTAAATTCCCAGAAGACGCAGAGACTTTCCTAAAGGAGCAAAAGGGGCTGCACAGAGAGTTTGGATACAAAATGAAAGCAGAGTACGCCATGGAGAGCAAAGAGTTCTTAGAGAAGGGAATAAAGAAGAAGCCTTCAAAGATAGATAGAATAGAAAAAAGAAACAGAAAAGAAGCAGCCGCCCAGAGAAAATAATTCCCTAGATGGAAATCTTATCTTATCTGACCATTATTTAGCTAACTAGATGAAATAACGGTTTTACTACTACGCAAATACTTAATAAAAAGTGTTTAAATTCATTCTTTTTATTTGATGCTTTCCAGCTCCTGCTCGGTCTTTGCAAGAATGGCCTTTGTGCTCTCCAGCGCCTTTTCTGTTTCTTCTCTTCTCTGCTCTATCATTCTTAGCACGTAGTAGTTGTCTTCCTTTCCTTCTGCGCTCTGTTTTTCTTTCTCCAGCTGCGACATTTCCTCTTCGTACGACTTAACATCTTTTTTCAGTCTTTCTATCGACTGCTCTTTGACTCTTATTTTCTTTTCCATAAAATAATTGCAGACCGGAAGAGTCTGAATAAATAATGCAACAGAAATTTGAATTTCCAAAGGGCTTTTCTGATGCGCTGCACTACCCAAATAAATTCCAAGTTGCAGTGGACTGTTTTTCTGCGCCAATTATCCCTGCGCGCAATCTCCTGAATCTCCCAAATGTTTCTGAGCGGTCAGATGCCTATCCCCTAGCGTGGCTGGTTTTATCCAGAGATTTGCAGCACGCACTGGCCTCTGTGGATACTTAAAACAGATACTCCCAGTCTCTAAAAGGAAATATCAGAGATACCAGAAAATGAAAAATATTCGCACTAATTCTCCAAATTAGCGCGCACACCTCTAAAAACAGAAATAAAAACAAAAGTGTACTAGCCCTTTCCGAATACATCTTTATTTAGTTGTAAGTAAGATACCGTGGCGTAGATGAGAACTTTGCATATCCCTTGATCACTTTCTCAACTGCCATCAGGAAATCTTTTTCAGTTGCCACTTTTCTTCTCTCTCTGATGGCAAACATCCCCGCCTCTGTGCACACACTGCGCAGCTCTGCTCCTGTTGCACTCGGGCACAGCCGGGCTATCAGCTCGTATCGAATGTTTTTTTCCACGCTCATGGGCTTTGTGTGGATCTTAAGGATTGCTGCTCTTCCTGCCAAATCTGGAAGTGCGAACTCAACTTTTCTGTCGAGTCTTCCCGGCCGCAGCAGAGCAGGATCGAGTGTATCTGGCCTGTTTGTCGCCATCAGCACTTTTATATTCCCCCTGGACTCAAATCCATCCAACTGGTTGATTAGCTCCAACATAGTACGCTGCACCTCGTTATTCCCGCCGTCAAATCTTGTGCTGCCAAAAGCATCTACTTCATCGAAGAATATGATGCATGCTTTCTTCGATTTTGCAAGCTCAAACAGCTCGCGCACCATCCTAGCTCCCTCTCCTACGTACTTTTGCACTAGTTCAGAGCCAATCACTCTAATGAACGTAGCATTGGCTCTGTTGGCCACTGCCCGAGCACAGAGCGTCTTTCCTGTTCCTGGTGGCCCGTAGAGAAGAACGCCCTTTGGAGGATCAATCCCAAGTTTGATGAACTTTTCAGGGTTCATTAGCGGCAGCTCAACAACTTCTTTGATTTTTTCTATCTGCTCTGCGCATCCTCCTATGTCTGCGTACGTTACGTCTGGCTTTTCTTCTATCTGCATCAGAGTCACTGCGTTGTCTATTTTTGCAGGGAGGGGGACCATTATCTGGTACTTCACTCTGTCCACTCCCACTCGGATTCCCTCTGAAATGTCTTCTTTGTTCAGCGACTTGCTTCTTCCCACGATAAACTTAGCAATTTGTTTGATGTTTATCATGTATCTGTCATTTCCTGCGGGATCCTCCATTACTTTGCAGCACCTGGCGACCTGCAGAGTCTTTTCCGTCTTGGCTCTCTGCGTGTCGCTTGCCAGATTCCAGAGCATGGGAGGCGCTAGGCCCGTTTCAACCTCTCGCAGCCCAAGCTTTGAGCTGACGCGCTCGTAGAGCCCCTTGACTTCCTTCTCCAAGTCGAGTATTTTGTTCGTGTAGTAGCTCTTCCCGTAATTTGTGATCAACTCAACTTCATTTTCGCTTAGTGCCTCTTCTGTAGCTTCTCTCATGCGAATAAAAACAAATTCCAGCAAATAAACAAATATTGAATTTCCAGCTTGGATTTGGAATTTGCGCGAAATTAAAATAAACCAATCAAGAGAGGAATTATCAGTCTCCATCTTTATACAGAAAATAAAAGGGGATTTATAAATGGAAAAGAAAGAGAGCAGTCGAACACTGGAAATGTCAGAAATATCAGAGCGACTGAAGAACCAAATAATCAACGGATGCGGAGGGAGCTTGTGCACGGGGATCTTCTGCAAGCTGTCGGATATTGATGAAATAGTTGATGAAATAGCTGGACTACTTCTGGAGTACGGAGACTATTTTACGTGCGATTCGCTGTACTTTGTGCACGGGAGAACCGTCCACGAGGCAGAGACAGAGAACAAGAACACAATGCGGCTTGGACTCCATCCGAATCTCAGCACGTCATTCCTCCCGCAGATAAACAACATACAGCACACGCAGACAGCTGAGAAAGACCACAAGACGCAGACTAGAGGATCTTTGGCGATGGCTAAGAATGTTCTGAAGTACTTCTACCTATCAGTCCGAAGTAACGGCCACATGTCGCACTCTGCAAGCCCTCTGATCAGAACAGACGGATGCTTCTCCGCAGGGGTATTGCCTTCTGGGGAAAATCAATTTCGAATAAAGAGATGCCCTGATGAAAATTCCAAAAAAGAATATTTGAAAATGGAGCTTGCAAGGATCATTCATAGAAAAAAGCCAAAGTCAACGGCAATCATGCTCCAGGGCCTTTTTTACCACGAGCTAAACAGGCTGCGCGTCTCGTACTCTGTGCCCACCACTGTGCGGATAGTAAAACTGTTCAATGCGGTGAAAGAGTGCGTGAAGTTCGAGAAAAAATACTTCATCAGGTTCCTGGAGGCTGCAGAGAAGCTGTGCGATGCAACAAAAGCTGAGAGTCTCCTGTGCATGGAGGGATGCAACAAGATGGTGGGCGGGCTGAGCTACAACAGGCAGCCAGAGTGCGGATTCAAAGAAGAAGAAGAGTTCCCCATTTCCAGAAACTGCATTCCGCGAAAGGAAATATCAGCGAGAGTCCTCGAGGAGTGTCCAACATGCAATGGATCCCTGGAGGACTGCGAGTATCCCCACTGCGATACGCTGTGCTACGGGTCGAATAAGCTGTGTGTCAATGAGCTGATAGATCTGATCAAAAGCCTGATCATTGTGATCGACAATACGAGCGTGATAAACATGAGGGAGGGAACACTTCTCCTGGCAATTCTGAAGAGTCTCAGAGCCCTCTACAGGTTTTCAGTGGAGACAGGAATCATCCACCACTCCATATTCATCAATCGCAGATTCTCCAGGCTCCTTAATTACAAGGTGGAGATTCGGTACCACAAGGAGGGAGGGCCCAGCATATTCGACTTCCCTTTTATTTTGGACATGGCTGCTAAATCAGATCTTATCCAGATAGAAAACACAGACAGAATGAAGGCAGAGCTGCAGGATGCGTTCTTTAGATCGCTGTTTGAGGGAAAGATCCCGCCGTATCTAAACCTGGAAATACACCGTGAATCAGTGGTGCAGGACTCTCTTAAGCTTCTCCAGTCGATAAAAGACGGGATGGCGTGGAAGCAGCTGAAGATAAAGTTTCGGGGAGAAGATGGGGTAGACTCAGGAGGAATAAAAAAAGAGTTCTTCCAAATACTCAGCCAGAAAACGCTCGGTGAATGGGACATATTTAAAGACGAAGGGGGCATTCTGTGGTTCAAGCTTTTCTCTCCCGAAGAGATGGAGGCAAGAAGGCACCAGTACAGGATCCTTGGGAGCATTTTGGGCCTTGCTGCGTACAATGGGGCTGTGCTGTGCTTCTACTTCCCGCAGGTATTTTACAAGCGGCTGCTAGGATATGCTGGCACTCTGGATGATTTGAAAACAGTGGAGCCAAAGATCTACCAGACGCTGACTCAAATGCGGGACATGTCTCCTGAGGAGATTGAATCGCTCGGACTGGAATACGCACTGAATGGAAAAGTGTACGGAGTGACTGCGTGGAACTTAGAAGAGTTTATTGAGGTGTACTGCAAAGAGATATTGGAGGTGCGATTGGAGCCTGCTTTCAACCTGATCAAAGACGGTCTGTGGTCCATCTGCGGAGACACGTTTATTCGGTCTCTTCTCCCGTGCGAGCTGAGCATACTGATAGGGGGCATGGAGTGCGTAAACATGGAAGAGATTGAGAAGTACACTATCTACAACGGGTACAGGAGAGACTCTCCGTTTGTTCAGTCGTTTTGGGAGATATTCAAGCAGTACGACAAAAATATGCAGAAAAAGTTTTTAAGGTTTGTAACGGGAACTGATAGAGCGCCATCGGGTGGCCTGAGCAGAATGGCTCTTGTATTTATGCGCAACGGTGGAGATACAGACAGGCTGCCGTCCTCTCAGACCTGCTTCAATACGTTCCTTATTCCGGAGTATTCGGACAAGAAAAAGCTGAAAGAAAAGCTGGACTTAGCAATAAGCCACACGGAGGGGTTCTTCCTTCTTTAGTATGCGAATAAAAGAGAATTGGGCTATCTTATTTTTCAGTGCTTTGTTTCTTCAGAGATTCTGTTCTTTATTTTCTGTATTTTCTCCTCTGTGCAGTGTAAAATTAAATGGTTTATTTTTTCTTAGTGCAGACTAGTTCTCAGAAAAAGTGTACACGATAAAAATAGTGCAGAAGTGCAAAATTTTCAAATGGCCAAAACCAGAAAAAAAGACAAAACCAAGGGAAAGCTGTGCAAAGAAAAAGTAGATACAATTGAGTTTGTGGCTGAGGAAAGAGAAAACTACCTCAAAGCGCTGAGCAAAAGAAAAAAGACAAAAAAGAAGCAGCACTACATAATGATCGAGGAGCAGAAGAAAGAGGCGAAGAGAGAAAAGAGAAAAAGCCACAGAATAAGAGAAACAGAAAGAGCAGACATAGCGCAAAGAGTGCTGGACTCAGCCATGCAGCGAGAAGAAGAAAAAGAAACAAAGATAGGAAATTCTATAGTAACCATTAGAGAGCTCTAGAAGCAGATTAAAGAAAAGGCCAAGACACAACCTCCAGAGACTTAGAATAGACAATAAATATTTAAATAACCGTTAGAGTAACACAAAGAGAAAGATATTTAGCCAGTGCCATGTTTATTACCTACAACCTATTAATATTTATAGACATTCCGTCCATGGACATTCTGCTCCTGTACAAAACTGTTTCCAGCGGGCGGACATTTGTTATTTTCATTCCTATGATCCCCACAATGCTCGAGTGTGCTGAGTGGTTTTGAATGAATATTATGCAGCTTTTGTCTTTCAGCTTACTTGCCCTCACCACTGCTTCATTTACATGCCAATATCTCGTATTGCTCACCTTACCGCATCTCTTGACGCTTCTTCCAACTGGACTTCCAGTTGATAGCGCAGTTACCAGGTGGTCAAGCAGCAGCGCTTTGGACTCAAATAGACACTGGCTCCTAAGAGAGCTTATGGCCTCCCATTTACCCAGGAGACTGTACTGTTTTTCCAAGCTTTTATCCAGGGGAATTTTAACGGCTAAAACAGTATTGCGCATGTGTATTACTAGAATGGGAGACAAACCCGTGTAGATGGGAAGCGACTCAAGGAGATTGGCTCCATCGATGGGCTTAAATGGCTTTAGTAGCTTAGTAAGTCCGCTGTTTTTGTAGAAATAGTATCGAATGACTTGCTCTATTGGGGAGCACTCTTTCTCTAACTTGCCATGTGTTATTAGGGAGTAAATGCCTCTTTCTATTTCTGTTACTTCCTGCTGCTCCTCGAACACTATGTCATCCGTGTCTTCTGAGGCTATTCTTCTATTTAGCACTCTTATCCTGTCTTTTTTCTTTATTCCGTTAACTACCTCTACCTTCCTGTGATATCCAGAGACTTTATACACTATGTCAGCATTTTTCTTTATTGTGTACGACACAATTGGAAGTTTGCAATCAATGAACTTGTGGTTTGTCACAACTTGTATCCTGCGCCCCATCCAATCTACGCCACAAAACACCTTTCTTCTGACATTCTTATACCCTTCTGTTCTCCCTGGGTGTGTAATTAGCACGTCATCCGTGCGGGAGATAAGACCCTCTGTGATTATTTTGCTCATTCCATACGGGGATACTTCTTTGCTGTAGTAGACCTGGGGCTGTACGTACTTTTCAGGCAGCACAAGAATATCCCTGTTTAGCCTTATGATGAAGTGTGCAATTGCTGTCTTTATTACAACCTTTCTAACGGCTACTCGTCTAACTTCAGGTTTTTCACCGTTATTGGCTGTGCTATTCTTCAGAGACATTCTTACCTTTCCATTCTTGTTGATTTTAACCAATTTCCCGTCTATCTCCAGCAAGACACTCTTTATGCACTGTATTTCCCCAGGGATATTCACCGTAAGCACAACCCGCTCTCCTGAATAAACCGTGTCTTTTTCCTCTACTGTTCTGTCCATATACTTTATTCTAGCTGCATCTAGCTGCAATTCCAGTTTTTCAGCACTGACATCACTGCCATTTTTGCAATTACTCTTCATAGTAATGCTAGGTGGAGTCTTTATGCTTCTATCAACCCAGACAGCTCCCTCATCTCCTGCTGCTATGACTATCTCTGGATCATCCATAGCTCTAAGGTACCTTTGAATGGCTATCAGGTGCTTAGTCCAGTTGCTTCCCTTAGCCAGTTCATCCACTGCATCAGTTGGCTCTTTTAAGATCGTAGATACCTCCACTATTCTCCTGCACAGCTCTTCTCGCACTGTAGGAGTGTCAGTTAGCTTTTCAGCTAGATAGTACAGATGCAATCCACACCTTGCATACCCCCTGAAGAGCTCGCTCTCACTGGAGTGCGCACAGTTTTTATCGACAAAGATCCCTGCAGCATCCATCAGCAGCATAATCTGTGTGCTATCTACCTCTTCTATCTCTTCCAGCAGGTTAATTGCCATTATATTCAGCAGCACCCGAACACCCGGCTCATCCACACACTCAATTTGCATGCACTGTCTTGCCAGCGTAAACAGAGCTTTACTCCTTCCCTCCTGTGATAGATGCTTTATATTCCTGTAGAGAATTAGAGCGTATCGAAGAGAGCTAATGAATGGCACAGAGCTATCCAGGACATAGTACTCGCTGTCTATTTCACCACCCGTCTCTACAATTCGTCTGATCATCATCTCAGAGAGAATCGGGTGTTTATCGTCGCTTCCTATTATCTCAGAAACCACATCAAACATCTTCTCCGGGTTGTTGCTTAGCCCCAGATAGAATGCTCTCTCTATCAGCACTTTCTTATCACTGATGATGGCTTTGCCCAGGGACCAAAGGCTCGAAAAAGAGAACCCAGTTTCTACCTTGCTGCGCACTGTCTTATCGATTACTTTCCTGCACTGCGCTTGAACACTCTCCTGCGAGAAAAAAGAAGGAAGAGCAATGTCGCAGTGCTCTCCCTCTACGCCAATGGAAAGAGGAACAGGCGAGATTCCATCAATAGAGTACTCCACTACTTTCATCCACAGCCTATCCAGCATTCCATCAAGGACACTCTCTCTTACTAAATGCATCTTTTTTCTTTTTCGCTCCACCCCTATTTCCAGAGAGCCTATGGCATCTGCTAAGCTGCAATCATTTGATGGCACACTTATGTTCGACAGAGCAGAAGAAGTACGGGAAAGACCATTAGAACTGCAATCATCCGTAGGCAGCAAGCCCGCACAATCAGCCACCGCACTGCTCCTTTGAGGCGTGCTCTCTCTGAAGTTACCATCGCTATTCTCTTTTTTATCTTTCCTATCTGCGGGGCTCAGCTCCTTCAGCAGCTCTCCTTCGATTATTCTGTCCACCTCCTCCGATAAGTCTCCATGAGCGTACTTTCTATCTGTGAAGTGTCTCGTAAGTGCGCTCTCCAAGATTCTCTCTGCTTCTTTGCTGCCTGTCAGCCTGTCAAGCACTAAGTCGCTCACCGCGTATACCACGGGCACTCTAAAATATTTCATGAAATTGTAGAAAATGATTTATTTATTCGTCTGCAATGACTATTTCTCCCTGCTGGATTCTTCTAGTAATTTCCTTTGGAGACTCTCCGTCTACGAGACAACCGACTGAAAGGCATGTACCAAGGACCTCCTTCACCACCCCAGAGAGCTCTCTGGCGTAGGACTTGGATCTCTGCTTCTTTGCGATTTCAATGACTGCCTGCAGAGCAAGCGATCCATTGTGCTGGACGTTCTTTTCCTTCTTTCTGTTTCTTGGGGGCTCCTTCAGCTCCTTCAGAATCAGCGCTGCTGTTCCGGGCTCTGCAGTGATTTCCATCTGTCTTCCTTGGATGGCAAGCAGCACTCCAATTTTGTACCCCATGTACTCTTTTGTCTGCTTGGCAATGTTCTCACCGACCTGCTTTGCGTTGAATCCCAGAGGCCCCACTTTCTGTGCAAGAGAAGCGCCTCCTGCAGGCTCTCCGCCTACTACTCTCAGTCTAACGTATTTTATTTCCTCAGTCTTGTTCATCCCGGGTATAAAAATAAAATAAAAATAAAATGGAGAAAAAAGAGCGCAGCAAAATAAAATAAAATAAATTTGAGGATTCGGATGGAGAAATTACTTGAAGCAACAGACCAATTTGACGTAGAGTTGTTCGACAGCGTGATAAGAGCCTTCTACAGCCCAGGAGACAGGGAGCACAAGAGAGCAGAAAGTGTGCTGCTTCAGTTCAGAGAGCATCCTGATAGCTGGGCAAGAACTGCAGATGTCATAAAAGAGAGCAAAGACAGCAGATCGAAGATATTCGCAGTGCAGGCTCTCGAGAGAGCAGTGAAGGTGCGGTGGAGCATGCTGACAGAAGAGCAGCAAAAAGGTGCTCGGGAGTACGTGGTGGACAAGATACTCGAACTATCGATGGCCTCAACTCCTGAGGCAAAGGTGCTCGTAAAGCAGTTTAACCAAGTGCTGATTGAAGTGATAAAGAGAGAGTGGCCCAGCAAATGGCCTACGCTTATTACAGATCTCCTGGAAGCGAGCAGAGGAGACTGTGGTATATGTGCAAATAGTTTTAACCTTCTTGCGCTGCTGTGCGACGGGATATTCAACTTCCACGAGTCTCTGGTCAGTGAAAGAGTGGCTGCCCTGCAGAGCCAGATGAAGAACGAGTTTCATGCGATTTACGAGATAGTCACAGACATTTTGGACAAAGTCAGCACGGGAGAGATAGCAGTCCCGAATGACTTGGTTCTTTCCAGTTTAAACTTGCTGAGGATTTTGGTGCCTTTCTTCTCCTCTGAGTATTTATTCCAGTACAAACTGGTGGAGATCGTCTCCAGATACATCGAGTCAGAGTTCATTGTTCCAGCTGTGCAGGTCCTCAGAGGCATTCTGGCACGGGCCGATGATGCGTCCTCTACAGCGCTTTTTATGGAGTCTCTGAAGAGGTGCTTTGTCGTTATAAGCGCTTTCTTCGAGAAGTACTGCCACAAGTTCAACCAAATGCACACAGAGGGCATGCACGCACACTACGACTCTTTCCTGCAGCAGGACGTAAACCTGATCAGAGAAATAGTCTTGTTCTACGGGCTAGCATACAAGTATGCAAGAGAAATGGAAAAGATGCACTGCAACACAAAAGTGCCTTTGGGCCTTATGCTCGAGATATCCAAAATATCTGACTTTGAGCTCTTCCGGCTGTGCTTGGAGTTCTGGTCGATGTTTGTGAAAGAGCTCTTCCTGGAGTTTCCCTTTGTCCCTGCATCCACGAAGTCCCCAGCTGGCCTCAGAAGAGTGCACTACGCTGAGGAAATGAGCGCCCTTGTGCCTGTCCTTGTGGCGCAGATGCAGAGGCCAGAAGAGGTAATCATTGCAGAGAATGAAGACAACGAAATAGTACTGGAGAAGCTAGTGGACACTGAATGCATCCAGCACCACAAAGAAATGAACGAATTACTGTACAATATCTCGGCAATGACGCCGGGAGGACTGGGCCCATACTTCTGCAGCGAGATATCAAAGCTTCGCTCAGGGCCATGGACCAGAGAAAGACTGAACAAAGTCTCTTGGGCAGCAGGGAGCATTGCAGGCACGTCAACTGTCATTGCAGAGAAAGAGTTCCTCACGCAGGCCATCCAGACGCTTCTATCTATGTGCGAAGAGGCCACAGAGGAGGGAAATAGAGCAGTGGTTGCATCGTGCTTGATGTACATCCTTGTCAGAAACCCTGCATATCTCAAGACGTATCCTCTCCTTCTGGAGGCTATATGCAACAAAATGCTCCAATTTATCATCGATGTTGATCTCGTGGGAGTGCCTGAAATGGCGTGTGACACTTTGCTTAAGCTCATGTCATCGTGTGCTGAAGTGCTGAGGATTCCTCTCTCTCCTGATAGAGAGTGCTATGTCACGAGCGTATTCCCGCAGATTCCCAAGATCCTCAGCGTGCTTAAGCCGTACTTATCTGAGGTGCTATTTGAAGCGCTATCTTATCTGTGCTGTGATTACGTTGATAAACTGCTGCAGCAGCCTCTGATGGACTTATTCACACCGGGTGTAGACACCGCAGAGGGCGTTCTGCGGATAGTGCATGCAGTGAGACTGGTCAAAGTCGTGTGCTCAGTTAATGTGTCTGAAGAGTTCTTTGCAGCACGAGAGATTGTCATTGGAAGAGCCCTGGGGCAGCTGCAGAACATATACAGCTCCCTGCCTACAGCATCTGTGCATCCTCCAATGCTCAACAGAAACATACAGATACTTCGCAAAGAAATTGTCATACTCTATGAAATTATTGCAAAAGAGTTCTCAGTGGAGTTTATCCTGGGAAGCTTCATTGAAGTTTGCGCAGGAGTGATTCTACCGCCTGTGCGCGCAGGACTGGTCTCTCCCGTGGAGACTCTCGATCTCCTTGCAGAGCTCTGCAAGAGAACAGTGGAGGGCACAGCTCCTCTGGTGAATGAAGTGGCTGCCCCGGTGGCGCAGTACGTATGGGCAGATCCAGACGA
The DNA here is from genome assembly GCF_024244105.1 of Nematocida minor. NCBI lineage: Eukaryota > Fungi > Microsporidia > Nematocida > Nematocida minor. The sequence goes on along the minus strand of NW_026250387.1, from coordinate 51,072 downwards.
GAAAGAGGAGCACATGAAGGCTTTCTATCGAATGCTGTGTGCTGCTGTCAGGTCTAATCCCGTGATGAATAGCCTGCAAAAGATCGAGTGGCTGGCGCTTGGAGCAGGACACGCGAATAGAGAGATATACGAAGAGTCCATTGAAGTTCTTGCAAAGGTAATAGAAAGATCTCCCATTGAAATCATTAGAGACGCGTTCCTGGGCCTGCTAGAGTGCATCCTTGGCACAGCCCTGGACAAGGACCACGAGGGAGGGATGAGCTCTCTTCTGGTTTCTCTTTCTCTCCTGGTGAAGTACAGCATCGAAGAAAAGTGTCCAACACAGAACCAGGTGCTGGAGGTGTTTGGGAGCAAGCTGCACGGCATATTCCCGCACATCAACCCAAAAGACATTGAGGACTTTATATACAGGTGCTATAGAGACGCCAACTCGCATGAGGGCCTTCTTACAAACATAAACGACTTCCGCGTGAAAATCAAAACCATCTAATATCTTATCTAAGTACAATAAAAGCATCTTTTATTATCTCGTGTTGTGTATCAGTTTGCACTACTGGCTGTATACTTAGCTATCTCGTGCATCACAGGTGTAGTAGGATGATAGCTACTGTTTTTCATTTATTGCTGGTAAAAGAAGTATATAGAAGTGCGTGCTTCTATATGAGAGATTAAATAAAACCTGAGATAAAATTATTAAGATTGCTAAAACTATGCAGATCCTCGGAAAGAACATCAGATCTTTCAATGGTTATCGACTCTTATTCCTCTCTAGTGTTTTTCATTGATTTTACTGCTATCTGTTTTTATTTTAATCTTGATGTAAAAGTGCATAGGCATAAAAGAAAAAGAAACTGTAAATATTATGTACAGACAGTTTAGTTATTTATTTATTTGGTTTCTCCAACTCACTGGAAAAGGTTGACGACTGAAGTATTTCATGAAGTAGCTTAGATATTGAGGTGATACTTGGGTTTCTTTCGTGCATGATGGCCTCTGAGAGCATCTCCAGCATAACTGCCCTAAACTCTTCTTTTACACTCTCTACCTCTGGCCCTGGCTGTGCTTCGTCAGCACTCTCCAGAGATAAGTTCATTTCCCGGTATCTTTGCTCGAGCTTATCTAGCTTCTCTGCAAGCCTCTGCTTTATTCTCTCCACTGGCCAGCCTAGAATGCTCTCTTCATCCAAATACTCTCCCACTTTCCTGTCAACCACCAGCTTGCACTGAAGAGCTGTCTCTTCGGAAAGCTCTCTCTCTTTGCTCTGCGAAGCCTGCACAAAGAATGCGTCAAATGGCTCGACTATGTTCCTTTTTAGGTATTCTGCCAGCTCATCCACTGCTTTTCTCTTCAGTGTCTGTCCTTCCTTGCTTCCCATCGGCCAGACTCTCTTACTGTTTTTGCACGTCTTCGAGTCATAAGCTTTGCTCCACCACATAAACTGTTCGCAGAAACTCGTGCAGTCAAATGCGAGCCAGGACGTAGTCTCTCCCTTATCTCTCCTCGTTTCCTCTTTATACATTTCAGATAGCCTTCTGTACACTTTTCCATACAGCAGCTCATCCTGCGCCAGAGATATTTCCAGCTTGCTTCCTTTGTCCAGCAGCAGAGCATTGTAGAATGCAAGGGTTTCCTTGAACACTCGAAAGAGGCCCATTGACAGCTGCCCCACTGCCATAATTATGCATGCATACTCTTTTGTTCTTTCTGGGCTTTCAGATAGCACAGAGACGCCTCTTGCAAATTTCATATTAAATATAAACAAGAACATCTATATACTTGCAGAGAATTGCTAATTTTTTCAGTCATACTCTGACCCACTGCTAATTTCTTGTTTGGACAGAGTTTCCTAATACAGCTCCATGTTTTGTATGAGATCAAGCATCCATTTTTCGTCCTGTGTGTTTCCAAATGCAGGGCATGCCTTGAAGAGCTCGGAGAGACTTTGCTTGATTTTTTCTGCGTCTTCAAACTGCAGTCTGCCTTTCTGGAGATGCGACAGGGCATTTCCGAGGAATATTGTGTACTTTTTGCGCATTGTCTCTTTCTTCCACCGCTTCCCCACAAAAGAAACCATCTGCTGGATGAACATCACCAGAAGATCATTCTCTAGATCTATCTCAGCATCAGGGGGCAGCTTGTCGAGGAGGAACAAAAATGCCTCGGGATCATTTGACTCCAATACATAGGAGAAGCACTCTGCAATGTCTGTCTCCAGCAGGTGTATTATCATCTCAGTGGGATCCTCTTCTATGTGGTTGTAGTCCTTCAGAGTGTCTGCTATATGGTCGAGTGTTTCATCTTTGCTTTCTGACAGGTCATCGTCTAGTCTTTCCATCCCCATTGGAATCGCCTGCATCTTTCCAATGACCTGCAGCCGTATCTCGTTCATTCCATTCTCGATTATGGGCACTATCCCCTCCACCACTGCGCTCTTCAGTGACCGGTTTATCGCCTGGTTCAGCGCCTTCCCTTCGATCGATGACATAATGGTGCTGTTGCACATGTTTGCTATTTCGTGCATTTTTTGATCTATTTTGAACGCTAATATTTTTTCAATCTTCTGGAGCAGGTGGACTCGCACTTCTCTCTGTATGATGCTTTCAAATAAAACAGCTACGTTTTTGTTCAGCTGTTCTGAGACTGTCTTCAGCAGTCTGTCCATGCGTATCTGCTCTTTCTCCTCTCTTTCCTTTATCATCTCCTCTAGTTTTCCGTACAAAACAGAAAACTGTGTAGCTACGTTCTGAGATACTTCTGTGTCTCTTTCGCCTTTGTTAACTAAGCCTGCATCCAGCTGCTTGTCTGAGTGTATCATAATTAAATTATTGAAAAAGAAAATAAAGAGAAATAGAGCGAATCACCCTGATGCCATTTAGTTACGAATGGATGCCTTGCTTCAGTTTTTGGAGAGTGTTTTGGGCTTCTTTTGTTTTAGCAGAAGATCTTTCCCTGGCTCTGGAGAGCCTTCGTCCAGCTCGGCAAAGACGACTTTTTCTTTTTTCCCGGCACTCTCGCTTTCTCCCGTCTTCTCTGCGTCGAGTACGAGCACTCTGTCCATCATACTAGCCACTGCACTCGAGTGGGTGATGAAAATAACGGTCTTATCCGTTGATACTAAATGCGAAATTATTTTTAATTCTGCTGCAGAGTCCATTTTAGACGTAGACTCATCAAGAATGATTATGTCCGTGTCTCTTAGAAGACACCTTGCTAAAAATACTTTTTGTTTCTCTCCTCCCGAAAGGTTTCTTCCTAGGCTTCCCACATTGTACTCCAGCCCGTCTTTTTTTGAGCTTATTATTTCACTGACCTGTGTTTTTTCTAGGACCATTTTTAGCCTTTCCTTGCCGGGACTGCTTCCATATTCAATGTTGTATATCAGGGTGTTGTTGAACAAGCAGCTCTCCTGCGGAACTATACCTATTTTTTCAGTGATCATGTTTTTTGTCATCTCAGAGATGTCTATTCCATTCACTCTGATTGTTCCTGTGTATGCGCACTGCTTCAGAAGGAGCGACAGAAGGGTTGTCTTCCCGCATCCACTGCTTCCCTGGATGGCTACTTTCTCTCCCTTGTATATCCTGCAGGAGAACCGGCTTATCAGCTCTTTTGTCCCATGGGTGTGCGAGAATCCTACATTTTCAAACTCAACAACTGTTTTTTTGTCTCCACTGCAGCGTGCGCTAATATTTTCATTTTTATTTTCTACATCCATATTCTCTGCTGAGTCTTTGTCTTCTTCTGACTCGCATGCATCAGCGGTAGAAGGAACCACGTCAGGCTGTGTGCTCTTTGAAAGACTGTCAATGTAGTTTATGTACGCCTCACAGTCCACATAGCACACAAAGATGTCTTTAGTAGCCAAGGCGATTTCCATCAGATTTTTATCAAGTTCTTTTATGTACTGTATCAGAGTCGACCCAAACTTCAGCAGGTCTTTCTTCTCAACGCTGTTGTACAGGTAGATCATGGCAGTGATCTGCAGGACTGTGTATATAAACTTCTGTATTACATTCAAAATTGACACAAGCAGTCTGTCATTGAATGTCACTCTGAGATACTTTTGCATATATCTCTCAAACTGCCCTGTCTCGTACTCTTCGGTATTTGCTGTTAGAATCGAGTCTTTGTTGCTTATTCCCTCTATGATCTTGTTGCTGTACAGGTCGTCATACCTGTTCTTTAAGATTTTGTTTTTAATTCGTATTTTCAGCAGTAAGTAGCTTATGAAGATGTACAGCAGGTTGAACAGCGTTATTATGACCAGATAGTTGCGATCGAGCTCAAAGAGCTGAACATGCACTATCACTGTGCTTATCATCCTGTACACAATAACCACCAGTAGCTTCGTAAGGAGCTCCTTTATGCTTCTGTTTCCTCTGTCCACTATTCTGTTGATTTTAACCGAAGAAATGGGAAGAGTTGTGTAAATAGTGCTGTTGAACAGCGCTACAGAAATATTGTCGAGCGTGTGGTTGACGAATAGGCAGAAGAGAAGAGAGTACACCTCGCGAAGCACCGAAGCGGCAGTCACAAAGAGCCCAGAGTATATGGCTGTGTATATCACTGTTTTGTCCTGGCTTGCCAGCTGCACCAGAACATCAGACGTGCACCTTATGCTGAAAACCATCGCAGTGCTGCACAGAATGCAAATAGCCAGTCCTGAAGCCAAGAGAAATGCCGAGTAGATTGCGCTTGTTGAGAAGGAGAAGCCAAAGAGGCCTTTGATGATCATCAGACACACAAAGATGTTCCTTTTCTTTGCAAGCGGCTCTTTTGCCTTTTTGCCCGCGGGCTCCTCTATCACAGAGAAATCGTCTTTCGTGCGAACTAGAACGGAAAACTCTTCGTTCATTTTTGCTCCACGAAAAATCAACTCTTAAAAGCCCGCATGGCAGCCTAAGGAGAGGTGTCTCTTTCTGTCCCTCTTTGCAACCCGGTTAGCTCAGTCGGTAGAGCATTGGACTTTTAATCCAAGGGTCGCGGGTTCGAGTCCCGCATCGGGTGATTTTTTATAAAATGCAGAATTTTAGCACCATGTCAATGCAACATTCTGGAGCTCTTGTGGCTCTTGACACAAATGTTCTTATGGGAAAGCTCGATGTCGTCAAAGGCCTTTCTTTTTTGATAGAAAACATAAACATGGGGCTCTTTATCCCGTGCACTGTCATGCGGGAGCTCGATGCGAACAAAGTGCGCGTCAAAGGCGCAAGAGATGCCATTGTCTTCATAGAGCAGGAGAACGCAAGAGTGAACAGAAAAATATTTCTGGAGCCTGCAGTGTCCGAAAAAGGAAGAATCAACGATGACACAATTGTTCTTTCGTGCAAAAATAACAAAGTTATGCTCTTGCTCAGCGATGACACTGCGCTGAGACTCAAGGCAAACAACGCAGGGTACAATCTAAGCTGCATATCCGTGGAGGGGAAGAGTGCAGAAGAGCTGTTCAGCGAGATAGCAAACTTTTTCAGAATCGAGTTTATGGACTTTGAGCTGAAAGAAGACACAGTGGGATCTGTAAAAAAGCTGACTGCAAAAATTGCATCAGTGATCTACCACGAGAAAGTCTACCCGGTGGTTGAAAGAGAGCTCGGGCGGGATCTTCTTCCCTTCTATCTCCCCGAGGGATTAGACCAGTCTCTCTCTTCTCTGCTTGCGTATGTCTCTAAAAACTCTCACCTCTTCACGAGTACTCTTCCGCGATCTTCAATCAAAATTATATCCAAGCTATCTAGTAAAAAAGTAACCACAGCCGACCTGCAGCTTATCCTGGATATTTTTGGAGTTTCATCCGAGGGGTGGATTTAACCTGAAATATTTAATAAACAATGGATGAAGAGTATTTTAGCACGTGCGTGAGCTCCTGTGCAGATGCCCACTGGGCCTCCAAGAAAGGAAAAGTGTTAATGAGAGACTGCGAGTTTGGGACTACCTGCATGTCTGATGAGGTTTATACGAACAAAAAAATGCTGGGAGCTTTAATTCACGTTTTGCCTTCAAAAAGTCTGCCCTTATTCCCCATTGAGATGAGGCCTGCACTCCTGCGGCCAGTGGGCAGTGTGACTTGTGCTCTAATTGACACAGGGCGCTTTGACACTGTGCCTTTCATTCGGGTCAGCACTCTTTACTACGTGGGAGAGGATAATAAAAGGGTAAAAGTGCCAAACACCAGAGAAGAGCTGGCATTCTGCAGAGATATTCCTGCGGAAGATAAACTCGTTATGTACAAGATGGGCATGGAGTCTTTTGAGGACAACTTTCTGTGTTTATCGCACAAAACGAGAGAAATACTTCTTGGAGTCTTTGAAGAGACAGTTGGAGTAAAAGAATATTTAATGCTCTTTGGAAGAAACCAGTATCTCTTCCCTGCGTGCTCTTTTAGCGAGCTATCCAGGGCAATTATCCACATGAATTCGAACATACAGGTAAAAATAACCAATGATCGCATAGATAACAAGGCATACACCAGCCCTGAAAGTGATTCAGCAGTGAGCAAAGATGTTAATCCATCTTCGAGTACTGATGATGGCTCAGAAGATCTAGACACTTCGAGTACTAACGGTATAAAAAATGGAAAAAATCAAACACCAGAGAGTGACTCAGACTACGATCAGGAGAGCAGAGATAGTAGCTCTGATGCAGCCTTCAGCACCTCTCCAGCACCATCCACCAATAAAAATGAATACCACTACTACTACACACTTATTCTTAACTTTCCTGTTGCAGAGGTTCCCTCAAAGTTTTCTTACAAAGCGAAAGACACGCTTATCCACTTTCTCCACATAAAATTATACGGCCTAATGTATGCATACATTTGGTCTGATAAGACACTGCCCCCAGACACTCTGAGACGCATTGGCATCTCTCATGGGAACATTCTGTTCCACTGCGAGTTTAGAATCCGAAAATACTAAAGAGCAAAGAATCTTTAAAATTATGCAAGATGCCAAAGAGAGCAGAAAAAAAGAAATAGTCACAACACTTGGAAACTGCCCGACTTCGCAGACACATCTGCACAGAATCTCAACCGAGGATATGGCATTTGTCTGCACGGTCTGCAAAGAAGTTCTGCTCAAGAAACACATCCCCAAACACATATGCGAGAGCCCAGCAGAAAAAAAGCCAGAGGCAGAAGATACCCTGTACTACGACACGCACTGTGCAGTGATAGACCAGGAGAGCGGGGTAAAGTGCTCGCGAAGTCTCAACTGCAAAGTGCACTCTATTTTCATGAAAAGAGCGATAAACAAGAGATCCCAGCCGTTCGATGCTCTGCTGAAGAAGTCGATGGAAGAGAGAAAGAAAAGAAAGATCGAAAAAGACGACGAAAAAGCAGACAAGCGAGAGAAGATAACAGACGAGTGCCACAAACTCGAGGATGTCATTTGCAGCAAGCTGATGTCTCATATTCCAATAATCGAAAAGACCTTCTATCTTCCCGAGATAAAGTTTGACACTCTTGCCGTCAGAAGTTTGTTCTTCCAGCCTTTGAAAATATATCGGATGTCCCAGGAAAAAAAGCCTAATAAAAAGTAAGAGTACACATTCTTTATTTTTGGCCTGTCCGCTGGCAATTAATTTCATCTGTGTTCTGAATTAATTAAAATAAATCTGTCCATTTAATTCCATCTTGACGCTTTTTATTTTCCAAATAAATCCTCTTTTATGTGGTCTAGTGCGCTATTTAAAAGATCTTCAGAGCCCAGCACAGTGTCAAGGGTGTAGCTCCAGATGGACTTTGTGTTTAGGCTGGAATTAAGGAGGAGGGCTGTGAATAAGCCCTCTCTTTCTGTTGCCACTTCCTTTCCGAGAAGCTTTGCGTAGCTCTCGCATATTCTGATGTGGCTCTCCAGAGCCCGTATGCTTACATTGTCTGTTTCCTTCTGTCTTTTGTAGTACTCTTCAATCACTCTTTTGCACTCGCTTGATAGTTTTACTCTTATCTTCTTCCTCTCTTCGATGAGATCTCTTATGAAAATGGTGCTTTTCTCTTCAGGCTGCTTTTCTATATTATTTACTGCTATTTCCTTGTCAGATGCGAGGAGACCATCCAAGCACATTATCAGATCAAATCGGCTGAGAAGTGGGGGTGGAATTTTGAGAGATTTCAAAGCGCCTTCAGTTTCTGTGCTGTGTCTTCCTGCTGCGATCACTGTGCACCGTGTGTCCAGCTTCACAAGGATCCCCGCCTTGGCTATTGTAATGGTCTGCTGCTCCATTGCCTCCAGAATTGATGCTTTCTCTTCTTTTCGGAGATCATTGAAGTCATCGATGCAGCAGAGTCCCCGATCTGCCTGCGGGATGGCTCCTGGCTCGATTATCCAGTCGCCGTTCTCCCGGACTGCGCAGGCAGTCAAACCCGCTGATGTGCACGAGCTTCCTGTTGTTCTTACGGCAGGTGCAACGGTTTTTGATGCAAAGGCCAGAAGTGTGCTCTTTCCTGTTCCTGTTTTTCCCACGAGTAGAATGTGTGAAGATATTCTGTTTCTGCTCTGCGTCTCCTGGTACAGCTGCTCAGTCATTGTGCTCCCATCTCTGGAGGTATTCGCGCTTTCTTCGTCTTTATTCGCAGACTCTTTTAAAATATTCTCTTGTCCTCCTATGGTGCACAGAATCATTGCGAGCTTTGTCTGTTTGAGTCCAGCCAGCGAGGGTGCATAGTTTTTTACTATTTTCATTAGCAGATCGTATTCATTCAGCGGCACTTCGACCAATTTTGCGTTATTTTTTTGTTTTTGGTGGCTTATCTCTATTGCTCGGATGAAATACTCGCACTCTATGGGGCATCCTGGTTTGATTCTGTGCCACAGCACCTCCACCACTCCTGTGGCTCGGATTACCTCGCCTGGCTTGCACGTATTTATCAGCTTATTGTACAGCTGCACATTTATTGTTCGCGGGAGATATATGTTGCTTCTTTCTTGTATTTTGATCTCCTGGTAGTCTGTCTTCTTGTTATTTACTGTTTTGAATTTGAGGAGCCCAAGCTTCATTACCGTTCCGTAGACAGAAACGAGCTCATTGTAGTGAATCGACCGAGGATAGGACTTTAGGTCGTACGCCACTGGGATGTTGAACACTCGCGTGTTCTCTGCGCACGCAGATGCAAGGATGCGCATGGCACTCTCTGGGCACTCGTTGTACGCTTTCATGATGTCAACGCACCCGTCTGGATTGCTCTTATCTCCATCTACTACGCCCCACTGCGCTGGATTAACACTATTTTCTCTTTCTGTGTCTTTTGTTTTTCCGCCATTCTCTTCTATTTTTGTTCCACAGCTGTTTTTCTTCCCCTCCATTCTTCTTTCTTTTTTACTTTTTGTGTGTTTTATTCTTTATGTGCTGCCTCAAGTCTGACTTCGTTTTTAGATCTATTTTGTGGATTATCACAGTGTAGTAGACGGGTGTGTTGTTGTATACAACACAGTGGGAAGAGTTGTGGCTGTTTCTCCCAAGCTGGATAAAAAATGACATGTTTTTGATCGATAGCGATGTTTTGTACGAGTGTATCAGCTTGTTTGCATTCTCTTTTGTCCAGGGGCCCTTCAGCGTAAATGGGCGTATTCCAGCTCTCTTCTCCTTGAGGTTGTAGCACCCAAAGAATCTGTCGTAGATTGAGCGTATTCTCTGTATTCCGTATTTATTGTACAGCATTTCCTGCCCTTTCATCTTGTTGTTCAGCTTCTCGTTCTTTTTTATGAGGCCTATAATACTTTTAAAGTCTTCGATTGAGTAGCTCCCAGGGCTGCACTCTTTGATCGCCAGCGTTCTCTTCTCCTCCTCCAGACACTCGCTGCACGCACACTTATTCTCTGTGGTGTATGCCATTCGGGCAAAGGCCCCGTTTTTCAGGTTGGGCATTAATATTCCGGTAGATGCCAGCTCTTTTCCTGATATCTTTTCGAGATGCAGCTTGCTTTCCTTTGTTATTCTCACGGCATCCTTATCTACTGTGCTGTGGCCAAACCTCTTTGCGATGCAGTTAAAATATTTTATAGATACCTCAGGGCGTATCATCGAATACTTCTTAAAGCGAATCTTCAGAATCTGCGCACAGGACGTGTGGCACACCAAATGCTCCTTTCTTATGAACACCCTTTCTGCAAGATTCACCGAGCATTCTTTCATACAAACAATCGAAATAATAATATAAATAATAATATAGCGAATGGCAATATATTTATTGCACACAAAAAGTCTCAAAGAGGGCCCATCTTCATTGATTGCACAGAAAAAGAAGTGTGCATCTCTACACAGCGGTGAACAAAGAGACTCAGGCTGGTCTGTGCGATTTACTGCAGCATTTCAAGCAAAACCACTAGATAAGAAAAATTGCTAAGTACGGTGTAATCAGGGTTTATTTCAACTTATTTGTTGAAAAGGTGTAGAGTTCTGCTCTAGACAGATTATTGCCTTTGTGCCACTATGCTGAGTATGCTAGCCCAAAAATACTGTTTTAGAAGCTATAAGGCTCATTGTGTGCTAGATACAAATTAAAGTTTCTTTGAGAATCTTCTTGATGTACTATAAGATTTAATAGTCTGAGGATATTTTTGATGAATTGTTCTAATTCCACTGATGTACACTGTAAATATTACGTGCTCGCACTTTCTATCTTACCACAGATGCAGGGTGGTAGAGTCTTTCTCTGATCTTTAAAATTTGCCAAATGATCAAAAATATCAAACTAAAAATAAGATCAATATCTGGAAGAGATGAAGAGCTCGTTTGCAAAAAGAGAGAAAGAGACAAAGCTACCGTAACAAGTAAGATTAATTTATTGTATTAGTTTTTAGATAAACCAGCAATTAGATTATATGTACTTATAAAAGAAAACAAAATGCTTCCCACAAGTATGAAGGAAGAGACCACTGTAAATGGAACCTTTGTTTTGTTGGAGAAGATGTATGAAATGCTGGGAAGCGAGAACATAATGTAGCAGCTTGCCGTGTTTGCAATTAAGTTCATTACAAAGCCATATTTAATATCACCTAGTGATCCAATAAGTAAAAGCAATGTCACGCATGAAATTACTGCTATTTCAGCCTTTCTTTTATTTCTGGATACGTAGTCTTTGAAAGGAAGGTTGAGGAAAGTGACGATCGAGTCTCTTGTTGGGTGCATCTGCAGAGGATACGCTCCAAACAGCACAATGGTCATTGCTATTTTGGCAAGCTGGATGAGATAAAAGTATCTGTTCCCAGAAGCCTCTCCAAAGTTTGCAATGATCTGCTTGTAGAAGGATCTGTCTTTGTCCGCCAGAATGTCGAGAATTGACGTGCCCTGGTTGTTTCCTCCTGCGAAGTATCCACCGTTTGCAACCAAAAAGTACGCAAATGATGCTATCGCAATAGAGAAGATGCCCACCTTTGTTCCGTTGGCTTTTGTGGGCTTGTCAAGCAAAGAAAAGATTTTGACCATGTTTTGCTGGCAGCCCAGACCAAATATGTAGAAAGAAAGGGCTGAGAATATGTCCCAAGGGTTCTTTGTGTACGCCTTGAGCACATCCTTCTGTATTCCCGTGCTGGGGAGCAGAACAGAAAGCACGCCCGAGAGCAAGACAACCAGAGACAAAAACACCACAGATATAGTCGAAAGTATTGAAATAAATGCGAGCTTTTTCAAGTTTTTCTGCATTGCCAAAAAAGTTGGCACGATCATTAGCACAGCGCTGAAAGCAATGTTGTATGGCAAGTACTTTATTTGCTCTTTCAGCCCCAAAAACTCAGATATCCACGTCTTCAGAATCAGAAAATAGACGAAAACAGCCCCCAGGCCCTGTGCTCCAATGCATGCCTCTGCGATGTACCCCAGCGCAGGGAACGTGTTTTGGCACACTTTGAAATAGGACGGGTCTTTAGTCTCCAGATTCTTTGCGCAGTGGACAAGCTGGAAGAGTGTGAACGCGCACACGGACGATATAAATATTAGTATTGGCGCCGATAGCAGGTATCCCGAATACTCAACAGCCGTGGGCAGAGTTAGCACTCCAGAGCCAAGGATTGATCCTACCATGGGAAACGTTGCTTTTGTTATTGAGAGTCCTCTTTCTGTTTTAGCGGTCGTGGTTGCAGATCTCATACTGTATTAAAATTTTTTCATTTGGGGCTATTTATATATTTCCCATTGGGAGTTATTACTTAAATGATCTTTAGCTAATAGAGAGAATTTTTTCAAATTGTGGGAGCCCCTTTATTGGTAAATCAATCTCCGTAAAAGCACACATGTGAAAATATGCTGCATTTAGCACCAGTGCACTGCAGAGCATGCGGTGATAATGGTTGAGCGGCTCTAACACTCTGTTTAGCGCCAGGTTTTCTCTTTGCTGCAGATCGATCTGTCCAAACAATAATTATAGCAACTTATCTTTACCATAAGCCAAAGCGATGGAACAGCAAATATAAAGAAAGATTAGCACATTCAATCAAACTGATGCACAACTGCTTAAATATTTGCAATCTCAGCATGCCTATAAATGCACAACGAGCTGCAGATAATCACAAAAATAAGAAAGATAGAAGGAGTGCTAGTTTAGGCCATAGAATGCGCCCATCTCGTCTCTATCTTGAAATGGACTCTCAAAGATCTCTAGTGGTGTAGTGTCTAGTCTGTCCATAGAGACTCTGCGCTATCCTCTGCTCTATAGCCATCCTCCATGCATCTGCATGCAGTTTATTTGCAGAAGATGGTTAGATATATGACTTTAATAAATGTTTGCATTTTTATTTATTTTGTATGAACATAGTTTTATTCTATTCTTATGATAACATACTCGCTGCTCTTGCGTATGGTGTTCTACTAGTGTACCTCGGATTTTACCTCCGAATATACACCAGACAGGACTTATACTACATATGCACATCTATTTTTCTGCTGAGCACAGACATCTCCCTAGAAAGGACCCTTAATGCGGTCTACTTCTATTTCTACTTCATTATTCTGCTCGTGCTGCTTCTCATTGCTCTTTCCATTCTCAACCTCTGCTACTCTTTAACAGACAATGTGGTTATAACGATGTCCTCCACCATATGCTCCTTTGTTTTTATGATTATCTTCTACCTCCTCACAAACGAAGAGATTCACATTCTGTCGCTTCTTGTAAAAATATTGCTGTTTTTTATCATTGAAATGATGATAGTAGCCATTATAGTGATGAGCCAGAATTTATAAATATAAGCAGAGAATTGTACAACCAGATAGATGTTTGTCCTGTGTTTCTTCTTCCTGTGCATCCGAGGCCTATTGCCGTTTTTAAGATGCGCACGGGAGATATAAATAAAGAAAAAGAGTAGGGCTTTTTATCTTGCTTTTGCGCTTCTTTTGTGCTGTCTTCTCAGCGAATTTTTATAATATTAAAGAGCGAGAAATATTTAGTTCGAAGTTATTTTATTTCTGGATGGCGCACAAAGAAAAAACAGTGGAAGAAATATACCAGAAAAAAACACCGATTGAGCACGTGCTCCTACGGCCAGATACATACATAGGGTCTGTCCAGTCAGAAACAAGGAACATGTACGTATGGAGCGAGAGCGCAAAGAAGATGGAGCGGAGGGAAGTGACATACACGCCAGGACTGTACAAAATATTCGATGAAATACTAGTGAATGCTGCAGATAACAAAACAAGAGATAAGAAAATGAAGGAGATACGCGTTGAGGTGGACAAAGAAAGCTCAACAATCTCGGTGTTTAACGACGGAAAGGGCATTCCCGTGGTTATGCACGCCAAGGAGAAGGTGTATGTGCCTGAGCTGATATTCGGGCATCTTCTGACGTCCTCCAACTACGACGACGCAGAGAAGAAAATGACGGGAGGAAGGAATGGATACGGAGCAAAACTCTGCAACATTTTCAGCAGCAAGTTCATAATTGAAACAGCGGATGCAAAAAACAAAAAACTGTTCAGACAGGTGTACACAAACAACATGCTCTCTAAGGAGGAGCCAGAGATTGCTGAGTACAAAGGCCCCGAGTACACAAAGGTTATTTTCACGCCTGATCTTGAGAAGTTCGGAATGCAAAAGATAGACGAAGACTTCATGTCGCTCATTATGAAGAGAGTGTACGACCTCGCAGGAACAGTGGGAGGCATCTCAGTGTACTTCAACGGAGAGCTTATTCCCGTGACAGGATTCAAGGACTACATCAGGCTCTTCTTTGACAGCGACGTAGAAATCGCATACGAGTCAAAGGACAGATGGGAGATCGCGTACGTACTGGGAGACGAGCAGTTCCAGCACGTCAGCTTTGTAAATAGGATATCAACGCCAAGAGGAGGCACACACGTGAACTACATTGCAGACCAAATCGTATCAGCAGTTGTGGAGCAGGCAAAGAAGATAGAAAAAGGGCTCGTGGTCAGGCCCGTGCAGGTAAAGGCAAACATTTTCCTGTTCCTCAACTGTCTGATAGAGAACCCTGCGTTTGACTCGCAGACAAAAGAAACCCTCACCTTGAAACAGTCATCATTTGGATCGAAGCACTCTCTTGGGCCCAAGTTCATCTCGGAAGTGATGCGGAGTGGAATTGTGGAAAAGTCTGCATCGGCAGCCAAGGCAAAGCAAACCCAGCAGCTGAAGAAAACAGACGGACACAAAACATCGAAGCTCAGGGGAATTCCAAAGCTAGACGATGCAAACAACGCAGGGACGCGATATGCTGCACAGTGCACACTAATACTGACAGAGGGAGACTCAGCTAAGTCCCTGGCTGTGAGCGGGCTGTCCGTGATAGGCCGAGACAACTACGGAGTGTTTCCTCTGAGGGGTAAGCTCCTGAACGTAAGAGAGGCAACACACAAGCAGCTAATGGAGAACCTGGAGATAAACAACATAAAGAAGATCATGGGGCTGCAGCACGGAAAAGAGTATGCATCAGCAGAGAGTCTAAGATACGGGCATTTGATGATTATGACGGATCAGGACCACGATGGAAGCCACATCAAAGGGCTTATCATAAATATGCTCGACCACTTCTTCCCGTCTCTCCTGCGCATCAAAGGGTTTTTAATGGAGTTCATCACCCCCATTGTCAGAGCAACGAAAGGGAATATGTCCCGAGACTTTTTCACCATTCCCGAGTTTGAGTCGTGGAGCGAGACAGCAGAGGGCCGCGAGAACGGATGGCGCATAAAGTACTACAAGGGTCTGGGTACAAGTACCGCAAAAGACGCAAAAGACTACTTTTCGAATCTCGACTTCCACATTAAGGAGTTTACGCCCGCAGATCCCATAGACAGAGAGAGGATAGAGCTTGCATTCAGCAAAAAAAGAATCGACTCAAGAAAGACGTGGCTCAAAGAGTTTGTGCCGGGTACGTATTTAGACAACAGAGTGCAGGCTATTTCGATAAAGAACTTCATAGATCGGGAGCTGATACACTTTTCTCTTGCTGACAACATTCGATCGATTCCCAACGTGATTGACGGGATGAAGCCTGGGCAGCGAAAGATTCTCTTCTGCTGTTTCAAAAGACAGCTGAAAACAGAGATCAAAGTGGCACAGTTGGCAGGGTATGTCTCTGAACACTCGGCGTACCACCACGGAGAGCAGAGCTTGTGCTCCACAATTGTAAATCTGGCGCAGGACTACGTGGGATCGAACAACATACCGCTTTTGCAGCCTATTGGGCAGTTTGGCACGCGGCTGCAGGGAGGAAAAGATGCAGCTAGCCCCAGGTACATATACACTGCGCTGGATCCCATCACCAGGTATCTTTTTAAAGAGCAGGACGACAATTTGCTCAACTACCTGAAAGATGACAATATGCAGGTTGAGCCCGATATGTACGTGCCCATCATACCGATGGTTCTAGTGAATGGATCAGACGGCATTGGAACAGGGTGGAGCACGAGCATTCCCTCGTACAATCCGCACGATGTGATAGATAACATCAAGAGGCTGATACGGGGTGAAGAGCCTCTGGAAATGAGCCCGTGGTACAAAGGGTTTGTGGGAGAGTGCGATGATCTCGGTGGCGGAAAGTACAGGACAACGGGCGTGTATGAGCAGGAGTCAGGAAAGGTAAACATCCTGGAGCTGCCTGTGGGTGTCTGGACCCAGAACTACAAAGACTTTTTAGAAACTCTCCTGGAGTCGGGAGACGTAAAGGATTTCAAAGAGTACAACACAGATACAAAGGTGTACTTTGAAGTCATCGTCTCCAAGCAAAAGATGAACATCGTGAAGACTTTCAAGCTCACATCTCAGATGTCAACGGCTAATATGGTGGCATTCAACAGCAAGGGGGTTCTGCAGAAGTACAGCAACACTTCTGAAATACTCAAAGAATTTTTCATTGTCCGAAAAGACTTGTATGTTCGAAGAAAAGACTTCCTGCTCAGGAAGCTGCACACGGAAATGACTATACTGGAGAACAAAGTGCGCTTTATCAAGGAGGTGGTTGAAGAGAAGCTGGTGATTCTGAAGAGAAAGTCTGCTGAGATCATCAAAGACCTGGCAGACAGGGAGTATACAAAGAAAGACGACTCGTACGACTATCTTTTGTCTATGTCGATTATGTCTCTTACCACGGAGAGAATGGAAAAGCTGGAAAAAGAAGCAGAGAGCAAGAGAACAGAGTACGCCGCGCTCAAGAATCTGAGCATCGAAGATATGTGGCTTGCCGATCTGGACGCGCTTATGGAGAATCTGGATATGACTGTGAGAGACGATGGAGCGTACAAGAAAAAAGGAAGAAAGTCAAAGAATAAAAAGCAGCAGGAAGAAGCTGCAAAAAAGGCTAAATCAGAGTCTGCAGTAGCCGCGCCTGCAAAGAAAACAAAGAAAGAAAAAGTGTCTGTGCTGGACAGCGACAGCGACATGTCTCAGACAACAGTGGGAGAGAGCCCGAAGGGGATGGGAGGCTCCAAAAAGCCAGGCAGCAGGCCAGGCAGCACGTCTGCATCGCCTAAGGCCATTAACAGACCCTGGGACAAAATTATTCTAAGCTCTGAAGAAGACGAATAAGCCCACTTTATTAATAAATATACCGGTAGTAAAATGCAAAATAACTTGTTAAAACTCTTCGTGTGTCCTGCAGATTAGTGCAGAGCTCAGTGATACTCTCGAGAATAATCACTAAATCCACGTTTCCCATTTAGTGCATGCTTTCCTTGAACAATACTTCTGTTTCTTATCTCTATGCTCATCATTTTATACCCTAAAATCTTTTTAATTTTTACTAGATCTTAAACCTCAACTATTTCCCTTATTTACCCAACTCTTATTATTATCTTCTATGTGCGCTTAAAAGCATCTGTGCTCTTTCTGGTGTATCTCTGCGTTTTGCACTTTCTGCAAATAAAAGTGTACACACAGAGTTTCTTTAGGCTTTTTTTCGCTCTTACAGTGTGCAGGATGCAAAATAAAAAAAGTGTGCAATAAATAAAACTATACGCCATCAAATCGCAAAGACAAAATTTTATTATAAACAGAAAAACACTAAACATTGCAGAAAGACAAAGAATGATGAAATAAACCTAGACCACTTTATTTACTCATCTCAACATCATTTAAAAGCACAACCGGCCGGACAGTCGAACAGATAAAGCTGTTCACCTCCAGCCTATCGATGTACTCCATCATTTCACCGGGTATTCTTCGCGGTATGTTGTTCATCAGCTCCTGTATGGAGTCCATCTTCTCTGTGTCATACTTTCTTCTGCCTTCTTCAACATCCAGCAGATACGACTCTATGAAAGCAAGGCCCTTAGACAGCTCTGCGAGAGCCTCTTTTGTCTGGGTTATTTTGTTCTCTACATCTCCTATGTTAACGTCTTTGATGTCTTCCACCAGCTGCTCCACGCCAACTTCCTCAGCCTCCTCTGCTTCTATCTGGAACGGCACGTGCGAGAAGACAAACTGCGTTGATTCGCTGTACAGAGTGTTTTCTCTCTCTAGCTTGTAGCACTTCACAGGCCCTCCGTGCGCTGAGTTCTCTACGTCAATCACGGCGAGTATTGGATCGCTGCAGTAGCTTCTGAATGTCTGTGTGATCTGCAGATCGTTTTTGTGGAGGTATCCTCCCGTGTGGTACCATCCAAGGATGTGCTCCATGTTGTTCACTTTGCTGTACAGCTTGTACATGCTCTCGTTGTAGGACGTGTCGAAGAACCAGACATCCAAATTGTGCTCTAGCTCGTCAAAAGGCACTGCGTACGAATTTGTCACATGAATCACGCCATTTTCAATGTGTCCCAGCAGAGTGCCCACTACTCTGGGCTGGTCTAGCCGCGCGTAGTGGTCGACTGCTGAAAGCAAAACTAGCGGGTGCACTACTATGGGTCTTGTGGATGAGTACATATAAACAAAATTAAAATGAAATTATTTTAAAAACAATAAATGTGTGGGAATAATAAGAAAGTGTCGGATAAGAAGAGGAGAAATGGCAAGAGTCTGGCACAGCTCGTTTTCATTTGGTTTTACAAATAGCTTTATTTAGAATGTGCTGGATGCTCACAGGTATTTTCTTCGAAGATGCCCTGAAAGAGTCCATCTTGATAGGAGAATGTTGTGCAGATTTAGATTGACAAGACACCCTACAAACATGAGGAATGTTCCCAGGACATGTCCGAGGTTGAAGTCGTGGTTGTAGAAAATAACAGAGATGAACAGGGAAAAGAACTTCATCCCTATCTGCAGGCCCATCCGGCTGTCATCCATCTTTTCAATGGCTGTTTTTGTGAGAAAGAGTCTGATGTACGCAGAAGTGAAGGACGAGATAAACATATCTTTTCTGAAATTTTTTAAAATAACGCCGATTCCGCGGGAGGTGTTGAACAGAATGCCAGACAGAATTGTTGCCGAGAGAAGGTTTACCGCAGTGATAACGAACTCGTACTGGATTCCAAACTTTTTGCAGAGAAAAACCTGCCCACCTTCCAGGGCAACCTCCATCCAGGAGTGCACGCACAGAAACACGGCTGCGCTGATCTTTCTCTTTTCCAAGAACGCCTGGAAGTATATGGTGTTTTCCTGCGTGCATATCATTTTTATAAGCGAAAAGGCAAGGTTGTTCATTTCTGGGGTGGCGCTTCCCTTGCTCTTTATGATTTTTTCAAAAATCTCTTCAGCTTCTTTCCTATTTGGGTCTACCGGGCAGTTTGCGTGGAAGAGAAGCAAGTTCTTGTAGTATCTGGCTCCCTGCTCTTTAAGAGAAAGGGAGTAGTTTTGGGCGGGCAGCCTGTTGTTCAGAATGCTTTGAAGAAAAAGCTCTTCCTCCTGCATGGGCTTGAAGGAGCGCAGATCTTTCCCAACATAGTTGTAGAGAAATCGAAGGCCCAGCCGGATGATTTTTATCTTGTCGCTGTTGTGGAGGATTCTGAAGTCGTTTGACTCGGCAACTTTTGCCAAAAAGTGAATGTTCTCTACTTTTTCCTCTTTTGAAAAGATGTACGTGAATATTCCCATTGCGGCAATTAAAACAGAGAGCGTGGAGCGGCTGGTAAGATCGTGCCCCACAATGCCCAGGGGAGTGGGGAACAGCCTGAAAGACCGCACAATGGCCATCGTTGGGAAGGAGATGTACTGCAGGCCTTTGTAGAGCATGAGCTTGTTGAAAATGTTCACTCCCGCGAGAAGAATCAAAAGAATTATTAGTCTTATCTTTTCCAGGCGCTCTTTTAGGTCTAAATCTTTCTTTTTGTCTTCCTCCACGTTTCTTTCTGTGAGCTTTGTCTTCTTTACTGCCCTGCCTCCCTTCGCTTTTGCAGACTCGTCGCCGTGTCTTTTTATTCTGAAATTCTTTCTTCTTACTCCGGTCATGAGACACGCCAAAGAAAACCCAAAAAACACCATAGACTGCGATGCAAGCATTGCGCTGTCGTCGCAAAAGTCTCTTCTAACTATCCCGCACGTGAGCATGCTTTCCGTGTAGTACGCGTTGAGTATCTTTAGCACGTACTCGCCAAGATTATTGGCGCTATTAAGAAAAACCATTCTCTTCAACTTTGAAATTTATTTTTATGAAGCACGATGCAACTAAATGTGTAAGCCGTCAGCAAACACTTTGCAGATGGCCAGAGTAGGAAAGAGAAATCCAGCTGGCACGAAATTGCTGGAAATAGCAATTTTCTGGTAAATGTGATAAGTGAAAATTAATAATGAATTTTACCTATTTTTATTATAAGCACACAAGAAATAATTCAAAAACTAGGGCTCTGTCTCTAAGTAGTCGTCAAGCGTGAAACAGATGTAGTTGCTCGAGGAGTTGGGGATGGTTAGGCTCTCCGAAGCCGAGTAGTACGTGGAGAGAAACCGCCAGAGCATTTCCCCGGTTATTGCGTTTGGTTTTTTTAACTTTTTCAGCGTGTTTGCAACAATAAAATGCCGCGCAGGCCCCTCGGGCAGTATGTCCCCAAGCGCCTTCAAAATTCTTATATTCATTGCCACTTCCGATGGAGCTGTCATTTTGCAAATATTTTCACTTCTTCGGCTATATACGCATAGAGTATATGCCCGCAAAATATTTTACCCCTGTAAATATGCAAGATTATAGAAAACGAGGCAGAAAACCGCGTGAAGGAGAGAAAATGGAAAAAATGGAGTCAGTCTGTTTCAAGTGCCCGTACACGGCGTGCGATCTTCAGTACCAGTCAAGTCTCGGATACAAAAGACACTTGATGTATTACAAGCACTCGCTTTTTGCGCCGTCAAACAAGAAAATTATTTGCGGATATCTCGACTGCACAGCCACCGAGAACATCAGAGAGCACATCTGCAGAGAGCACCCAGAAGACGCAACAGAGCTGCTGGAGGCACACGAGATCATGATCAAAGTAGGAGAGGAAACAGAGGAAATAAGCACGGCTGGGCTGATAGGGGACATCGTGCACGATGAAGGGCTTTTGGACATTTCAAAAGTAATGGAGGAAAACGGCATCATAAAAGATATCATACTGGCAACATTTCCCAAAGGAGTAACACACATTGTGGACTTTGAGACGTTCTCCGACACCAACCAAATGTTCTACTGCAGAATACCCGGGTGTGGGAGACAGTTTAAAAGCCTTATGGCGTACAAGTACCACTGCGGGAAGTTCACCCATTTGTTCAAATCGATCATTGATGACTACACGTCCACACACGGCCCGCTGGACTACGAAGAGATAAAAACGATTTTCAAAAAAAAGTTCAACTTGGAAAACCGGTTCCTTCTTGAGGGCATATCGCACCATCTGATGCGCATGCCTGACCAGCACTACAACTTTATATTCACATTCGATGATGCGCAGCTGGGACACGAAAAACGAAGACTGAAAAAAAGATCTTCTGATTCGATATCAGAGTACAGCATTGGCTCAGAGGACAGAAACGAGTACGATGACGAGGACGTGAAAAGAATGAAAGAAGACGACCACGAGGAAAAGTCTCATTTTAAGATAGACTCGATTGTCTTTAACGGAAGACAGCTTCCGCATTTGCAGAGCTATGAGCAGGGAAGACTCTCTTTTTTAAATCTGTACCTGGAAACTACTTTGTTGGCGGTTGTTGGCAACTGCGTCATTGTTGGAACAAAGGGAGAGCTCGACGATGAAGAAGAGCAGCCAGAGACAGGAAGACCAAATAACATTTTTACATTCTCAGGAGGAAATGCTGCGTTTTTTGTCCTAGATAAGAACAAGATAAGAAACGAAATAACTTTGGAGGGGTACGGGTTTCCCAGAAAGCTGATTGCACTGGAGGACAGAAAACTTTTAGTGCTGTTCAATGACGGAGTGCTTCGGCAGCTTGTTTTAACAGAAGATCTCAAACTGCATTCAGTGGAGGAGATAAAAACAAAAGCACAGATCGTTGATTTCACAGTTTTCAACAAACAGATAATAGCGTGCAGCCACAGAGTGCTGACAAATCTATCGACCAGAAAGGAAAGACCGTTTGAGTCGCCCATTGTGTCAGTTAGCACCACAAGTGAATCTATTTTGATAGTAGACTCTAACGGAAGAACCTTCTGCATCAACGGCGTCTTCGAAGATATGTGCCCAATACCCTCCAAGGTAGGGACCAATGTGGCCACAGGCTTAGGCGATAATCACGATCTCATCTTCATCAGCAACTCGCTCTACGGCCTGGGAAGGATCTACTCTATTTCCACAAATAGCGTGCTCTTAGTCTCTCCCCATGCCTGCTCAAATGCCATGCTTATAAAGCCCGGGTTTATCGTTTCCTCTGGGCTCGATGGATCTCTTTGTGTCTCTGCGTACAAAGCCGATCCAAAGGTGTACATGAAAGTGCTGCGCACAGAAATCAGAGGAGACGAGCTGTTCATTGCCACATCAGAGGAAGAGCACGCTTTGACAGAAAACGCACAGCACCCAGCCATGCTGCACCACGACTACAGAATAGCCATCCAGGGGATAGTAAAGCAGGACATGAACTTGGTTGCTGTTTTGACATGCGGGATTGTGATTATTATTGACAAATTTTTCAGAGAGTGACACTGCCTCAGATTGCGTTTGTGTCTTAGAGAACTCTTGCATAAAAATTAAATAATTTTTATTTGCATGAATATAGCAATTGTCTGTGCAGGAATGCCTGTTATTCCCTTGGTGGTGTATTTTATTATGTCGATGGCTGGAGTTTCGTCTCTCTTCAAAGTAATAGTGCCCGAAGTGTTTGTAATACTATACGTTGTATTTATAGCCATAATTATAGTAAAAAAAGCAGAAAATGAAGAAAAAATAAAGCAAAAACAAAGCTAGCGCGGGCCATCCAATTAGGGAGCAGAGAGATAGCATAGAAGAGAAAGGAGCAAGAAGCAAAGATTAGGAGAGTCTACAAACTCTTGATTTTTATTTGCTACAAATTATCAATAAATTTTTTAGTATTTTAAACAGAACAGCTGCAAGCCTGTGATCATTCTCTATTTGTGCCACCCCGTGCATAACTCCGCTGTGCACGCTTCATTCCGCTCGCAGCGCAAAATAAGGATGATCTACTGCATGACACTTAAAGCGCATGAACTCTACAAACGCATGCAGACAGTGCTAGATTTGGTCGAATTCGTTATTTAGAAACTCGTCTATGCTGATATCTTCTACGTCAGCAGGCGGCATGTCCGTCAGTATGTTTTTTATTTCGCTGTTGTCTTCTATCTGGAGGGTTTCTTTTTTGGCATCCTGTTTGTTAAATATTCTAATAAATGCTCTAACAAGCTCGTTTATCGTTCTGTCCTGCTGGTCTACCTTTTTTTTAAGAATGTACACTTCATTAGCTAACTTCCTATTTATTTCATTGATCGCACCCATGTTGCTGTGTAAGTGTGCTTGGCTTGTTTTCAAGTCGAACAAATCGGAGCTTTTTTCTGCTGGAAGAAGCGTCTTTCTCTTGAGATACTCCAGGAGGTGCGGGGATCCTCTGATGAACTTCGAGTTTACAAACTCGTCTAGCCCCAGCCTTTTTTCTTTCGAAAATCCGTAGTTGTTGAGCTGCCGGATGAACGTGCCGTATTCATCTGACTTGCACAGCTTCGGAAAAGTTGTTCTCATAAACTCAGCCTTGTCCAGTATCATAAAGCCGTTTCCCTCCTCGTTCCAGGCGATTGAAGGATATTCGTCGGAGCACACAACTGTGTACAGATTTCTAAGAAACTTCATCATGGCAATAAAAAGAAATTGCGTTTTTATGTTTTTTTATGGGCATGCGAGGAGTATTTAACAGAGTGGCAACAGCTGTTTACAGCATAGTTGAGAACATCACGCTGTCAGTAGCGCCAGAAGAAGTAGAGGAGATAAACGAAGAAGCGGAGGACCTTCTTAGGATGACAAGGGGGGAGTACAGGAGCATATACAGAAATCTAGCGAAAATAATGAATCCCAGTAAAAAGATGCTTTCCTCTGAAGACATCCATGCGATCTCAGGGCTCCTGGAAAGTGTCATAGACCAGGAAGACCTGCCAGAGTTCTCTGAGCACATGGAATACATCAAAGACATATCACAGGGAGTGCCCATAGACCCAGCGCAGCAGTCCAAGTTCTTCGAGTATATTTCAGGTAAGAAACCAGCGAAAAAAAGAGCAGAGGACCATGAAAACTCTTCAGAGCTCGTAGAAAAAGTAAGAGAAGAGCTAGCACACGAGCAAAACAACCAGAAAGAGCCAGCAGAAATAAGTGCACCAGTGGGAACAGATAGACACACAGAGTATCAGATGGAGGGCGTGCGTCCTGCAGTGATTCCTCTGACTAACCACAGCTGCGACAGATGCAAACCCATTTTGAACAAATGGGTGATGCTGCCCGATGGAACATACGAGTACAAGAGAGACAGAAGCACAGAGTGCGGGAAAAGAGTGTCCGATGAGACTGCGGGCACACAAAAGAAAGGGAAAAGAGAAGTGCTGATAGGAATACCACCGGGTGTCATTCCCACACACACGTACATGCGAATGAAAGAGCAGGGATTTATAAAGGAGCAGGAGGCTCTGGAAAGAGACAGCTACCATGCCTCTCAAACTGACACTCTTTCAATGGTTCTGAGAGATCTGAGAAAGGAAAAAAAGAAAGAGGA
The DNA here is from genome assembly GCF_024244105.1 of Nematocida minor. NCBI lineage: Eukaryota > Fungi > Microsporidia > Nematocida > Nematocida minor. Next base: position 26,570 of record NW_026250387.1, on the reverse strand, counting down.
GGAGGAAATGATAAAACAAAATAAAAGAAAATTCCTGGAAGAAATGGCCAGATGTGATGAAAGAGACAGGATGGAAGCAGAACGAAAGAAAAAAGAGCCAAGAGAAACCTCCCTAGAAGAGCTAAAGCAACAGGTGAGAAAAGAAAGAGAAGAAAGGAATGAAACACCACAGAAGAAAACACCAGAACAGCAGAAAGCCTTTGATGATATGATGGAAGATGCGATTAGAGAAGTATCCAAGGGGATGTACGAGCCGCACCACTACAATACGGTGAAAGAGCTTGATAAGACCTACCTCGAAAGACAGAACGAAGAAAAAGAAAAGAAGTCTGGTGGAGTGTTAAACAGCATGCACAGCCAGATGGACAGTAGAATAACTGATGGAATAACTAGCCCGCAGAGAACAGGATCATTTACCAGTAGATTTAATGAAGATGGAAATAAGAGCACTAGCGGAGTATTAAGTGGCAGTACTTCATCTGCAGGACCGTTTAGAACAGGCGGTAGTATTGAAAGCAATAATCAGTTTGCATTTGGAGGAAGTATTAGCAGTGCTTTTGGCGGCTTAAACAATGCACCATCTACGAATAAGAGCGAGGGAAGTGCTAGCCAGTTCTCCTTTGGCGGAAGCAGTAGCTTAGACATGTTCAAAACATCTGGAGCATCTGCAGGACAGCTTACTACCACAGGTGGATTAGGCAGTGGAAACACTAGCTCAATTTCCACAGGATTTGCAATGGATAATACACAGGTAGAGTCTTCCTCTTCAATGGCATCGAATGGCTCCATCAATATTCCAAAGGACACGATTGGAAGCATACAGAAGAATAAGTACAGTGCATCCAGCAGCTTTTTGGGCAGTGACGACAATAGATCGCCTTCCATTATCCAAGACACAAGCCGAATAGGCACTCCATCCATGAACCCAGAAAGTCCATTTGGTGCTGCACAGAGAGAATTCTCATTCACAGGGCGCAGTGAGGGATTGGACAGATTTGGCAGTCAAAAACTGGGAGAGTCTGAAGAGACTCCTATCCACAGAAAAAGACAGATGGATGAAGATGGAAGCTCCTCAAAGGCACAGCCATTCTCAGGACACTCTGAGTCACCACTCGAAGCCTTCCAGAAGAAACTCCAGCAAGAAAAGCAGGAGGGACAAAGCGCAAGAGCAAACGAGACAAAAGATACAGCAGTGCAGGGGAGCCAGATGAGCAGTGGTTTATTCGGAGGGCTATCATCTTTCACCGGTCAGAGCAGCTCAGCATTTTCCAGTGAAACCAGAGAGCAAAAAGCAGCTGATCAGATAAATATTAGCGGACAAAAGAGCAATCTATTCAGCAATCCAGCGCAGAGAGCAGACACGAATGCTTCTAATGCGCTGAGAAGCTCTATGAGCCAGGGCACTAACAGCACCCCAGGCAGCATGTACTCCAATATAACCCGAGAATTTGGCGGAGTAAGCAATAGCCTCACCAATAGCCCAGGACAGAATATTATGACAGGAGCATCCGCCAGTATAAATAGCAGTGGTGCAGGAAGTGTAGCTAATCCATTCGGAAATAGCAGTGGAGTGAATAATAATCAGCTAGGGAGTGGAATGAGCAGCAATGTATTTAGTAATATGGGCAGTATGAGTGCAGGAAATAACAATAGCAGCAGACCTGTAAGTGTGTTCTCTAATCCCAGCCAGAATAATAGCAGTGCATTCTCCAGCTCTCCTCAGAGTAATGCTAGCATATTCTCCAATCCATCGCAGCAGGCTTCTTCTGTGCAGCAGACATTTGGACTAAATAACGCCAACAATGCGGGGAATGCGTTCAATAGCGGTAACTCTGATCTTTTTAAGGACACTTCTGATGGGAACTACGTAAATCCTTTTGCAAGCAAGGAAACTGTTAGAAAGCGCACATCCTTCTTATTCAAAAAATAAATACAAGTTTCACATGGTGTGTTGTTTCATGAATGTCGATATGAAAGCAATGAAGGAACTTATCCCCACCCTTCTTATTTCTCTGTGCGGGCTTTTCCTTATGTCTACCACGCTGTACGACCACATAGACAGGGACTATGCACAGCCCATGCACTACCTTTTCATTCTCAACTCAATGCTCTGCTTCAAGAACAACATTGAGCTAAACTATGCAGACATGATGAGCAGCTCGGTGAAGAAGGCCCGGGCGCACAGGGGATCTATTTCCTCTGTTGACCTGATTGAGTATGTCTTTGACTCGGGCCTGAAAATGTTCTTTATCTCTCTTTCCTTCGGCATTTTAATTGGTGTGTGCTCGAACTACAAGAATGTCCTTGAAATGCTTCTTTTCAACGATCTGTACAAGAACTTCATTCTCATCGTGAGCACAATCCTCTCTTCTTTCTTTGCCGGAGCATGCAGCTGCATTTCCACCTTCATTTGTGTTATTATCTGCATCTTCATGAGCATTTCCTTCAGGTTCGACTCAGACAACATTGTTCTCCCAATTATTGCGTCGATGTCTGACTACATATGCACAATGGCGCTAAACTACTTCTCGGAAAACATTTTCATGGAGGCCTTTCAGAGATATCCCTTTTTGATCGACAACTATCCGTCGGGTGTTCTTCGCCCTGATGTCTACCGGCAGATATTTGCCACTAATTGTGCCCTCATGGTTATAACGGTTAGCATTCTGGGTGTGCTTTACTACCACTCGAGAAACAAGTGCAATCTTCGGCTATTTAGCGCATGGTCGCTCTCTGTTTCTTTTGCGATCACCATGCTCGCTGGGCACATCATCAATCTTGTGTCCCAGGACAATATGTGGCTCGGGTGCATCATTCCTTTGTTCAACGGGATTTCAGGCTCGATAATTCTGATTTATGTGGGGAAGCTGACAACCTTTATCAACTCAAAGGGCTACGAGAGCGATGGAAGCGAAGTCATTTCCATCAGCAGCTACGAAGACTCGCATAATGAAGAAAGCGTGAAGAACCCAAAAAACACAACTACTCTTTGTACCATAACTATTACGTCTTTCTGTCTCTCTGTTGTTTCCTGTCTCCTCCTGAAGTTTTTCTTTGTCGATATGCCTTCTTTTTATATTTTTATATTCGGAGTTCTTCTAAACTTGGAAGTCTTTCTTCTGTACCATATGGTGAATGCAATTGTCTCTGTCCTGCAGTATTTTAAAATGGATATCTCCTACCACATCGTGCCCCTTCTAAACGCTCTGAGCGACTTGCTTGGCATATGTCTTCTGGGCGGCGCTGTTTTTCTTATAACATAATGCACCGATCGAGCAACGGCTTTGAGTAAAACTGGATTCTGTGTGAGACTTAGTTTATGCAGATTATAATAAAAATAAACAGACTACTATTATTCTCCACTTCTTGTGCTTTAAGGTAAAAGCAGTTGCATAAACAGCATTAAATATTAGCTAAGATGTCATAAACGTGCCTGATTAGTAATTACAATGCAAGCTCTAAGCTGTGGATCTGTTCCATCCAGAAGAAAAACAGTGTTTGGATTTTTGCAGCTTTTTGTCTAAATTCACTATTTCATAGGAGAACTGAAGTAAATAAAAATTTAGTACATAAACACACTCAAAGAGTACAGCTTAATATTTCTGTAATAAAATTTGCAAATTTATTTAGTTGTCTAGTAGTAGACTGTTCTCTTTACAAAGATGTATAGGTGCATAAATGCAGCAGGGAGGTATGATTTAATCTAATTTATTTCATAGAACTGTGCTCTGCTTCTGCTATATGAACGGAAGCCACCAGACATACATCTGCTCAAGGGCTTCTAGCGACATGCTTTTTTCTATCAGCAGACAGGATTTCGTTATCTCGTCATCAAAGTCTATTTTTACTTTTATTTTTTCAATGACCTGTATTGCCATTTTTGCGTTATTTCTTCCCGTCCACTCCCCCAGAGGATCGTGCACAAATCCTAGCAAGTTCGCCACGATTAGATCCTTATTCAGAGACAGGAACTTGAGAACTCTTTCCAGAGTAAGCTTGTATTGCCCTTCTTCCTTTGTGGGCCCAAATGCATCCACTATGTTCTGTGTAAGCCTGAAAGGAACTGTTTCAGGTACTCTCAGAGACAGGCCCTTATCAAATATACAGTTTAGATCGACATGGACTGTTTCTCCCGTTTTTCCATCGAACAAAATATTCTCGCAGTGTCTGTCACCAAGCCCCATCAGATATCCAACGGCATTCATAACGGCGTATGTTATCGTGTACCTCTTTCTGGCCTGCAGCCAGTCAATGGGCCGCGTAAACTGCCGCAAAAAGTACAGAGAAAATACAGGAGGCACCTTCTCCAGCAGCTCTTTGAGAAGGGTTCTCCCAAGAGTTTCTATCTTCTTATTGAAGCCCATTGATACGCCTATACTCTTCAGATCAATTCCTTTTTCTCTGTACAGCTCATCGCATATGCTTTTTAAAGTGTGCAGATTTTCAACAAACTCCAGTATTCCTATTTTTTCTGTTATTGGGACAACCGTGTAGACTCTTATGCTGAAAAGCTTGCATTCATTGTCGCTCTGGAAGAGCGAGTTCAGAAGCATGTTCAGGTCCATGAACACTGCGTCCTTGCGAAGATCGTCATTGGCTTTGCACAGAAAAGACTTGTAGCACCCTGATGAGGTAAGTGTTTGTATTTTTTTCGGTTTTTGGAGAGTTGGAAAAACAAAAACAACATCAGAGACAGAAATAATCGCACTTGTGAAATCATCACATGGAGCGGGTATTCCCTTAGTAACAGACAGCGATGACCCAAGAATAGTTGGAATGTGGATGACTCCACTGCCTGCTGTGTACATGCTTATCCTGCTCACTATGCCTGTAAACTCAATCACATCCGAGAACAGTTTCCTAAAGGAGAAGGACGTGCGCTCTATAAGGCTGTGTATTGCAGCATTTTTCTTGTTTTTAAACAGCGCCAGTGTGCGCCATGAGAACTCAGCGGGAAACTTTTCTATCAATCTCAGTGAAATTGTCGACAGAAGATCTTCCACCACTTTGTCTTTATGCGACAGCCGGGTCAGTATTTGCATGTAGCACCGTCTGAATATTTTTATGTCTACTTTTTGCAGAGTTTTCTGCATCTCGGCCGCACAGTCTCCCACATTCTCTTTTAGGAAATGTGCATTGCTTGTGTCTGTTATGTAGTGAATTAGCTTGGGAACTATTTCGGGCGCTTTTTCGTGCCCGTACTCCAGAACCTTGCAGAACATCTTGAAAGCAAGCACAGGCTGCTTCTTCTCAAGATACTTTCCATAGTTGAAATATAGCTGCTCATTTGTTTTTAGCGATGCTAGTGCTGATTTGTATATGTCCTCAGATTTTTCAATTTCGGTGTTCAGAAGGATCGCTTTCTGTTTATATTCGCTCTCCTTTGGCAGATGCAGCATGAGTCTCTGCAGGGCTTGCTTAGCTAGACTTTTGTTGCTTTTTAGAAGGTGTATCTTTGCTTTCTCGTAAAACACTCGCCAGTCGTCTTTCAAAATAGATCTAATCAGCAGTTTTTCTGATAGCTCGCATTGACCAGACTTTCTTGCTATTCTTACGCCGTGCAGAAGTGCATCTTTCTCAGCTGCTTCGACCTCTTCAGAGTGCGGAAAGAGCATGAGAAGCTGTCTGTGTATTTCAGAGACCCGCAGTGATTCGTACGATCGCGCTGACTCTCTTCTGCTTCTAATGATATTCAGTGCCTTTGGGAGTGGCTTGTTGCCCTGAAGAATTTGAAAATCCTGCAATATGTGCGCGTCGATTAGAAATGTTTTAAGCGAGTCAGGGTCTCTGCTAAAAGTGTGCAGAGGCATTGTGTGTGTCCACTGCTGTATTGCCTCTTCTGCTTTTCTAAGGATCTTGTCAACTGCTGAATCTTGATTATTTTGGCCACTATTTTCTGTGCTGCTGTTTAGTGATTCAAATAGCTCTTTGTACTTTGAGTCTTTTTTTTCTGGCTGCGGCAGCTGTCCGAGAATGTCCTTGCGCAGATACGTGTAGTTTGCGTGTTCGTTGTTTATCTTCAGCTCTGCTGCTAGGTTGACAGGCGACAGCTTTTGAATGACAGCATTGATTCCAAAAACAGCATCTTTTTCTTTTATCTGCAGATGCTCTTCCTGTATTTTTGTCAGTATATGGTCTCTGTCGTTCAAATTTTTGCAAGCTCTCAGCTGCTCTTCCAGCAGCCTAATTGTAAACTGTGTGTCCTGGACGTATTTACTGCACATAAATAGTTCTGTGCTGGTGAAGACTCCGGTCATGCACAGACTGTTTGATATCGCAGTTCGCAGAATGTCTGGATCAATAAGAGCGCCGCCCTGCACGTCTTTAAAAACAGGCACAAATTGCTCTCTGATTTCTTCTGTATTCAGTGGCTTGAGAGAGTATATCATCAAAAAGAGATAAAACTGCAGGAGCGATACTTTGTGTCGCTGCGGCCATTTCTTCCCTTCAAGCGTGTCGAGTATGGCCAGTGTGTTCTCCAGAACAGGAAAGATAGAGGCTCTTCGTGGAGACTCTGCCAGAACTGTTATCAGTCCTATCAGGAAATTAATGTGTGATATTCCTCGCCTGTACGCGCTCTTATTGCACTTCATTTTTATTTCTGATAGTCTGCTCGCATCTATTTCTATGACGTATTTTGAAGATTGCAGTCTAGTGATAAACTCGGTGTGCTCTGGCAGATTCTTATGCAGTGGGGTGTCTTTGATAAGCTCCTGGATAATGTACAAAAGAAGATCGTCGAGTGTTTCGTAGTAGATGGGAATCAGTATGTTTGATATGAAAAAACTCACTATCTCTGTTTTTGTTTTGTGCTCCATGTCAATCAATCCTATCGATTTTTCCAAAAACAGGTCTGTCTTGTCATGGCCTTCTTCCAGGGCGTCGAGCACCTGAAGCCCAAAGTATGCAAGCGACTTCAGTGCATCGCTGTCGCGCGAGTCTATGTACATCCGGCACAGAGATACTATCAGCAATTTGCATTGAGGCCAGTGTGTTTTTTTTAGCTCAATGGCGTCTCTGTGCTCTGATCTGAGGACAGTTGGGAGTATTTTTTTTATGGATAGAAAAGCAAAAAATGACCTAAGTTTTAGGTATGGATGTATTCGCACCACGCACTCTTCGAGCGTAGAGGCGTCCTCTAGATAGAGAGAGACGTCTTTTCCAGCAACCTTCTCAATGGTTTCTTTCTGCTTTTTGGTCAGTTCATGGGCAAACATGTACTTGTAGTGGATCAGATCGTGAGAACAGGACTTCCTTATTAGGTCATCAAAAAACCGTTCTTTAGCACACTGCATACTGCAGCACTGCATCTGGCTCTTTATGTTTCCCGTGTGCACTAGGAACAAAACTACTTCCTGCAGCTCGTTGGTGCTGGGCTCTCTTTCTGTGTAAAAAGCCTGGACCACCAAACAAATTAGATTGAAAATGCAGTTGCCAGCAGGAACTATCTTATCTTCTAGTATTCTTCTCGTGGTAAACAGCATAGACATCAGAGAGAATCTTTGCACCAGCTCTTTTGTGTCTATTCCACACACGGCAAATAGTTCCTCTGGTTTAGGGAGTGCTATATAGATTGTTGCAACTGACTCTGGCCCTGTTTCGCATATTGTTCTTTTTATCTGTTCTTTTATTGTGTTTTCCTCTTGCAGAACGTTCTTTTTTATTTCATAGATGTACATCGCATAGTATATGGAAATGCTTGGCGTGTGTGCATAGTACTCATCAATCAACCCGTTCTGCCAGAGTCTTGGCGCAAGCAGATATTTCTCTCTCTCTATGAACGCCTTTGCTGTGGGGTATCTGTACAGTTTTGATAGTGTGTTGAGAATGACGGTTATATCATCAGAGGACCGGTGCAGCAGATGGTCAAGGATTAGCGGCTTAGCCACTTCCAGACACTTGGCTTGTTTTTTTCCTGTTGCATACACAATATTTCCTATGTAGAGCTCGGACTCGTTTTGTTTTGTTTTTTTCAAAAGCTCATGCGTTACTAAAGCAATTGCAAACCCTATCTTTTTTGTTCCGCGGACTGCATAAAGAATGTTTAGCACCAAAACTATTTTTACAACGGAAACTTCCTGGCACGCAGTCTTGGATATGCTGAGGATGTAGTCTTCATTGGGCCCATGCATAGGAAAGTACTTTAGCGATGAGAGGAGCGCCTGCATCGCCTCTGTCTCTGGTTTTGACTTTTGTTTCTTTTTTCCGATTTTTTTGATGGTGTTTACCACGTACATTAAATACTTGTCGCTTTGATATTTTTTCAAGTGCATTGCTCCTTTTCCTATCAGGCTTGTATCATTCAGGTGGCACATGAGTGTTTCGTTTGTCAGTCTCTCCACTTCTGCGTCTATTCTGAGCTTGTGCATGAGATAGAACCGAAAGTGCTCAGTGTTTATCTGCTGGCTGCACTCAGCTGCTGTGCACTGAACAAATTTTGCATTTGTTTTTGAGGCTGGATCTGGACGCGATATCTCTGCCGTGACTGTTTCGCTCTCTTGCTCCAGTATTCTTTCTATACAGAATATGACAGGCATTAAATGGATGGTTTCTTTGTCTCTGATAAAAAAAGGCGATACAGTGTGGATGTCGATCTTTCTGCTTTTGAAGTTCTCGTATGGACACGGCTCCTGCTCGAGCAGCGCTAGAAGTACTTTCTGGGCTGGATTTGTTTTTTCGTAGGGCCAGTTCGTTTTTATTTCTTCTTTTACGGTTTCTGCAAATTCTTTATTTTTTATTTCTCTCCGCAGCAAGTCTACTATTTCTTCCAGATACTCCTGCTTCCCTTGGTTCCTCCGAGCTTTTACTATCTTTACCAGCTGAGATGCTGCCTCAACTTCCAGCTCGGTTATTTTTGATTTTTTTGCTAGATAGAACAAAACCCGCGTCTGCACTGCCTCATTTGACAGCGGTATTTTGTGTTTTTCATCGCACACTATCTCAAATACATCTATAAACTCGCACAGGCCTGTTTCTTCTTTGTGCCCCAGCTGCACAGGACGCGATAGCACATATTTTATCAGCCTTAGACCGTCAAACTTTTTTTTAATTCGCTCAAGTGAATACGAATTTATCCGTTTTGCTATTTGCACTGCTTCTTGCATAAACAAAAACACCTCTGATATTTCCAGCCCGTCTTCCTCTACTCTGCTAAGAAATGCGCTGCAGATCTTTCTGCTCTGGATTTTTTCTAGGGACTGGAGAAAGACGCTGGGAAACCCCTCTTTTGAACTAACATCACACAGTGTCTTTTCTTTTGTAAATAATTCATCCATAAAAAAGAAAGTTTATTCAATTCTTAATATTGCCTCTTCAAAGGATCCTATGTCCAACTCTCCCTCTTCGGTTGGGTACACGTAGATTGAAGGCGTGTCTTTTGGAATGGCCACTGTGGCTGTTTCCAAGTTTGTTTGCTTTCTCTCAACTATTTCGAGGTTCTGCATGTCAAATAAGGAAATAGACTCGTCTCTGGACGCAGATACAATGTACCTGTCCTGCGATGTGCTCAAGTTGTTTATCTTGTCCGTGTGTATCTTCTGTGCTCTTTCTTTCTCTCTATTTATGGAGAACACCAAGGTTCCATCGGATAGACCAGCTGCAATAGTATTTCCATCAGACGAGATTGCGGTAATTTCAGACTCGGTGTTGAAAATTTTGTTCTTTGCTCCCTCCCGCATATCCACTGCGTATACAGTTGAGTTGTTCGAGAAATAAATCATATTTTCATTCATTGATAGGGTAGCACTTTCTTCTGCAATTTCAAAAGTGTTTTTTTGCGTGTTAATGTCCCACACTTTGATTGACGTCTTGTCGTTTGACACAATGTGCACTGTGTCTGCTACAATGTTCCTTATTTTGGACTCGTGGGCGAGTATCACCATGTCTGGCAAGAAATGGTTTGTAACGAACACTCTGTATCCTGCAATTGTTCCGTCTTCATTTGAAACAAAAACCCAGGGATTGTCATTTCTGTCAGAAACTGCCAAAGAAGTGGGCACTCCGTGGAGGAACACATCGTGGTGCACATAGAATGCCTCTGTCTCCTGGTCGAATATGTAGGTGTCTAGTCTTACATCGTTTGTGTCTGAAACGAGTGAAAATGCGATTCTGTCGGTGGCTCGTATTTCGTTGTCCTCTTCTTCCTCGCTGCTTATATCTTCGTACTCCTGTGGGAGATTGACAGACTCTTCGATTGTTTCAAACAGCTCCTGCGGGTCTTTTTCGTAGTAGTGGGCATACTTCTCAAACACGTCTCGTGTTGGCGTGTACTTAATCGGAAATTTGCGCTGCTTTCCGAGGGTAAGTATACTGGACTGGATAATCATAAAAAAATATTCCGCAGAGCAAGAAAAAATACTTCGCGCAAAGCCAACGGAATTTTATTTGCACACCAAAATGTTTTGCATTTCGGCCCTTGGACAAGCTGGGATCATTTAGCCGCCATCTTTGGGCTAAAACTCTAGTTTTGCACAGCTGAAAAGTATGAAATATGCGATAAAATAGCCATAATGAGAATAAAATGTAAATGTAAATCACTTGTTTATTCACTACATGCTGCTGATATTGCTCTTAATCAGTTGGCTGGTGCTTACAGTTCAGTTTTTAGAAATGCTACATTGAACGAAAAATACTTCTGCTCTGGCAAAAGCGACCTGTTCCCTATGGCGTGCGTAAACTCTCCATATTTTAGAAAAAGAGAGATGGGCTCATTGTTGCCGTTGTTTTTTAAAACAGCGGACTTATAGTTTAAAACAGACGCTGAAGGAGTCTTAGCTATCAGCAGGTAGTTTATCTTTTTGTCTAGCTGTATTGACGTGCTGTCAATAGATGTGTGGGCTGTGTACATCTCTCTATTGTAGAACGTATCGTAAACCTCTTTGAAGTTTGTTGCAAATAGAAGAATTGCCTCTATCTCTGCGATGGTTAGATCGCTGATCAGAGAAAACATCTCTATGTCTTTCTGCAAAGGGCCCATGAAACTGCATTCTTTTGTATCTGCTTTCTGGCTCTTTTTCCTGGCGTCTTTTTCAACTATTTTTATGTTGATGGACTCCAGGCCTTTTTTTGCATACTCGTCAAAACACATGTCAATGTAGCTCGGAGGCACAAGAGGCATTTTGTAGTCCAAAAAGTCTGCACCATTGTTTACGTTGGAGTTGTATCTTTCCCTGTTTGCATTTGAGCTCTCTTTCTTTGGCTCTTCGTAGATGTAGAAGATGGGATATGTTGAATTAGTCAGATATTTCAGAAGAGTAGTGTGCAGCTCGTCCATGCTGTTGTGGTGCGCATCCATTACATTCTTCATGTACCTGTTCATTCTCTCTCTTAGCGCCTTATACTCTAAATCACTGTGCAAGCTAGAAGAACTTTCTCTGACTAGTTCGACCTTTTTATTAGGCATTGGCGCTTTATTATCCAGCTCAGAGATGTCCTTCATGGTTAGGAACTTGTATGCTAGAGACATTGTGTACTGAGACTTGATCAAAATCTGCGAGGATCTCTCGTCTTCCATAAACTTCAAAACTCTGTAGTACGTTTTTCTTGTCAGGTTTCTGCAAATGCTACTTTTCTCTGCTCCTGCCTGCTTTTCTTCCTGTTCCATCTCGCTTTCAACTATCCTTAGCCTTTTTCCAATGATGTTTTCTCTTTCTTTTTTATTTGACCGCACGTTGCAGTCGTTTTGCACCAGATCAAAGATGCACGGCGTGCACAGCAGGAAGTCCATGTGGTATATGGCAGAAAGATCGCTATATTCTGTTTCCTTGATTTTTATTATCGAATTGTTTGTGTTTCTGGATATGCTCGATCCCTGGCTATGTGTGTCCTGCAGAGCAGGGCTCTTTCTATTTTTATGTATCACGCTCAGAGCTGGATAGATTTTCTCCACTTTTTTTGCAGTTTCTTCGCTGCTAATGCACATAAGTATTCTGTGCATGTAAATGGCGGTGTTCAGCTGTTTAGCTACATCCTTCATGGTTTGGGTGTCTCTATCTGCATCTTCTTTGATTTTCTGCAGATCAGCAATTTCTGCGTACATTTGATCACTGGGCGTATAATGAATTATGTCATTGAAATATTCACTGGAGAGGAGGATATTCCAAAAATGCAGCTCCTTCTCTTTTTTTTCGTTTAGATTTACCACACAGTGGGTTTTCTTGCACTTACTGATATTTGGTGAAGTATTTTGCAGATCTTCTTCGTACACAAAATTAGGGCTTTCGATGTAAACTATCTGTTTCATTGTGGTTAGACAGTTATAGCCTATTTTGCATAGATCTTTAAAACAGCAGCTTTCTACTATCTTTTTATATCTGCCGGGCTCTGGCATGACTATCTGAGTAAATCCACAGGATAGCAGGAAGCCAGCTTCGTTTTTAACCGTGTACCCAGAAATGGAAAAATAGGGGATTAGGCTGTATGGCACTACCCCCAGTATCAGAGGAGGGTTGTCCATCCACAGCTCTCGAAACTGTTTTATGTATTTTGATTGACTAATCCGCCCATTTTTCATTTTCTCATTATTGTCTAAGATTGCAGCTCCAATGCCTGCAACATTCGATACAAATGTAACTATCACCATTGTAATGGGCGTGATGAGCCGGCATTCTAAAGCAGTGCTGGCCCTTGGCTCTAGTATAGAGTTCTGGTTTGTTGGGCTGATAATTGCACTATTTCCCGGATTAGATTGATTTGCAAATTTTCCAATGGAGGTGTTGCCATTTTGCAGAGAAAATATGCCTATAGCTGCTTCAAAGTACAATGGGTGCTCGTTCTCTTCTATTTCAGGGTCCACTACTGTTTCAGTAGAATTATAAACATTCAGCCGCAGAATTCCTGTGTTCAGCCCGCTTGAGAAAATTCTGCAGCTCACTCCAGGAAATCCTGTGCTGTCCAAGATGCAAAATGAACTTTTTAGAATCAGCTCCACATTGTCAAGATATATGCACTTTACAATGTTGTAGGAGGCTGTGATGCAGCTGTGGTGATTCTTTAAGTATTCTAGCAGCCCCGCTATCTCACTATCTATTATATAGCTTAGTAGAGTGTCTTCTAAGTCTCTTTTTTTGCCTAGAAGACTTTTGTGGTATACTGGAAAGCTGCTGCTGTAAATGGAGTCTTTCAAAGCCGTTTTAGTCTCTGGGCTGCCTATAACATCTAGAAGACGAATGTTATCTCTAGCTTTTTCTGACAAATGATGAATAGAGTCTAGATCTATCTTCGTAAGTGATATTCCGATCACCTTGACTTTTTTTTCCAGAGCTCTTAGTTTTGTCTTTTTTATGTTGATCAGCACATTCTCCGTATACGACACTTCCGTAAATCCTAGCTGCAACTCTCTATCCATGCTTTTCTTTAGACTTGAATTTTTTATTTGCTCTAGTAAGGTCGTTATTTCTTTTAAGCCTACATTATTTGACCCCATATCTGAGCCATTCTTGTTTTTCTGCTCCATCTTCTCCAGTCTATTCAAAAAAGCTCCTGCAAACGAAATGTCTTCCATTCTATTGATTGATGTTATGTACCGCACTGCATACAGGTCGTGCACATCCAGAATAACAAAGTGTATGGAATAGATTTTTGTGCTGTCCAACTTTGACAGAAAGTCTACACTTTCCATAATCCGCCCCTTAATGACAATTTGTTCCAGCTCTGTTTTAAAGGGCTTATCCGTTTCCATCAGCCCTGCTAGACTTTCAGTAACCAGTCTTTCTTCTGTGTTGTACTTCTTCTGAGAGTATGGAATAACGGACTCGCTAACACACAGGTTTTTCAGCGATAAATTATTTGCTACTATGTCCTCATAGAGTGCCTCTGGTGTCAGATGGTTGAAAATTGCGGCATATATTTTGAACTCATCAACGCTCTCCAGCACTTCTTTCAGCCCGAGCATATCTTTGTACTTTGCAGTGAATGAATGCACTGGCCCACTCTTCTCATTTTCGCCAAAAATACGTTTTATATATTTTTCTACATATTCGTTTGTGTTCACTGTGTTTATTTTCAACTTTATTTCCTTTGCTTTACTTCCACTGCTAGACGCACTTCTAAACCTATCCATTATCTTTGTTACAACAGTATCCACATTAATAGCATCTGAGTTCGTATGCGCCTTTTTAATCTGCGAATCGGCAGTGTCGTAGATGCCCTGGATGTATTTTCTGATGAACTCCTCAGATCTAAGATCTACTTCGGAAGGGACATCTTCTGCTTTTTGTGCTAGTTTGCTGCGAGTATAGTCCATAATGGACGATAGAAGAGACCCCATGTAGATTACGTTGTTGAACTTCAAGTGAGTTACCTGTCTGTTATTTATGCTAAGCAGAGACCTGGGGAAATAGTCCAGACACACATTTGATATGATTATTTTGCTAACTTGGCTCCCATTTAAAAGAAAGAAGTCGATCAGATAGTCAATTTTAACATACTCTGGAAGAGTGTTGTATCCAATTTCTAGCTCTCCACTGCCTGATACAATCTCTACAGTGTCAATGCTGTTCTTGTGCATTTGAAGGTCTCTTAGAATGTCACTGCTCTTTTGTGCGCTATTTTTCAATTTATCTTTTGTGAATATTTCTGCATTATTCTGTGTGGTGTACAGCAGCAGTCCCATGTTTATGTCAACAGTAAATGTTCTGTCTTTGTAAAACCAGTACAGATTGTTCTCATTTGTGCACAAATTGTAGTAGTGGTCCAAATACAAGTCCTTTGGCCCTTTGTCTTTATCCCTTACCTCTGATGATTCTGGATTGCTGCTGTCTCTCCACCAGGGCAGAATGTTTATCTTTTTCATCTCTTCTGCATCTTTTACTAGGATGTTCATAACTTTCTCTGTTTTTTCTGTGTTTTCTAGCATGTCTATTAGCTTTTTCTTGGGCTTGTCGTCTATAGAGATTTCTGTGCCTGCTCTGGATGCTTTGTCTAGAGTGTCTTTAAGCGCGCTTACGTCTTGTTTGGCCTTATCTCTATCTATAGATGTGTCTCTGCTTTCGCGTATGGTCATGTCCAAAGGAAGGTCTTTTACGTTTAATCTAGCAATCTGTGTGCTGTATCTGTGTATATTCTCGCCGTTCTTTTTTAACTCTTTACATTTTATGCTCTCTTTCTTGGTGGAGTTGCTGCACAGAGTTGTTATTAGACTTCCATTGGACTTGGAGAGAAAAAGAAGGTTCATTTTTAGCTTCACCAGCCAAATTGCAAAGCCCACGTCTACTTCTTCAATCGACAAGTCAGAAGCCAGAAACTCTGCACTTTGCACTTTTTTTACTTTGCTCAAAAACAAATTTGCTACCTCATTGGGGGTTCCCTCTAGGCTTTTCAAAAAATCAGAACTTGTTCTTTCAATCTGGTCAGAAGAGGAATTTGACATCATCAGGGCAATGGAGTAGTAGATAGCATTGGACACAGCAACCTGGAACTTTCTGATGTTTGTTCTTTTAAAACCGGAGCTGCTAGCATTGCCAATGACTCCTATTGCTTTGTCTTTTTTTCTTTTTAGTTTGTAAACATCCATTATGCTGAATATGGACGTGTTTGTTGTTGTTCTGTACTTGCTGATGATAATTGGCGACGATCCTTCATTAGATTTTATGCTCCTGTTGAGCAGTGGCTTTCTATCAGGCTCTTTTTTGTCGTTGAAAATATTGTACAGAATAATTCTGTGATTTGTGTACGAAGACCTTTGCACTTGACTGCTGTCAGAGGCTAGTCGCACGCTGTTTTCATACGTAAACTTTTTGGCTGTTTTTTTCTCATCTGAAGCAATGGCTTGTACCAGCTTGTTGGTTGGGGCTAGTATTTCTCCCATAACGTATATTTCTTTTGGAATAATTTCATCTGCTACAGCGAGCTTCTGCATTGTACTTTTATGGTCTAAATTGCTTGGTATGTCCTTTGCGATGTTCTTAAGAGTCCAGAGCATGGTCTGATAGCTATCCTGGTATGTTTTTGTAGAAATGAGCCAGTCAAAAAAGTTTTCCAGCTCCACCTGCTCTTTGCTGTTGACCGTTCTTTCTTCTAGCTTTTTTTCTAGCTCTTCAAACTCTTTTTCCAGCACTTTCTCGTACGTGGATCCATACTGGGCTGAGCTTTTGCCAGAGACATTATTAAGGCCTGCGTTTGAAAATCTCTCTCTAAGACTGCCAACGGATGAAGCCTCATTTTCTATTAAACTTGCTACTACAAGAAAAAGCACTGCGAACTTTTTTTTCATGCTAATCTGCATTTTCTGCCTTATATTTCTTTAAACAATCTTTTGATAAGCCACAACAAACAATAAACTGATCAATGTTTTGTTTTGTTTGCTGTATGCAAACAGTCACACAAAAAACTTATTCTTTACATAGCACTTTCTTTTTCCACTGTTTTACTCTACTGACATTTATTAGAAAATTGACAGGATAAGAAAGAGTTAAATAAACACAAAAATTTAAACTAGTAATTATTTGGCACTGAGATGTTTTATTTTCTGCGAATTTAAGTTTTTCTTGGCCAAGAGAATAGTAAATAGCGTAGCATCTACAATAGCAAGTGTGCTCTGGATAGCTGTAAAATACACCGAACAAGGAAGAACTCTTCTACCTCTGGGTTATATCTTCTTTTTATACTCCAGTAGCTGATTGTATCTTTCCTGTACTTCTTCTATTTTTTTGACCAGCTCTATTCGGACATAGTACACGGGACAGTCTCTGTTACTGCACACGATGGGCGTATGTCTTGACTCCTGCATGTCTTGGCACTCTCCCATTACCTTATAGTATTTGTACTGTAGCTCATACAGTTTTTTATACGTTCGCATTATAACCTCTGGATAGGCTCGCGTGCACACTTTGCACACAGGATATTCTCCGCTTCGGCATATTCCACACACTTTCTTTTTTTTGAAGAAGGATCCTATCCCCTTTGGCATTTCTCTTCTGCCGTTTTCTCCTCCCATACATCCCGTATATCCCGGGGGCGGAGAGAGCAGCTCATTGATGTCTTTGATGACGTACGAAAGCAATCTTTCCAACGGCTTTGTAATTTGGTTTTTCAGATAGTACAGTGTGTCAATGGGAAGATTGTTCTGCAGTGCATACACAGGATCTTCACTTCTTTCGTGCAATGGCCCTTTTCCTGCGATAATAACGTACGGGACTCTGTCGCCCAGCCCAGGCCCTGTGCCCTCTCTTTTTCTCATTCTCTCAGCAAGGGAAACATGCGCAAGAGTTACCGCGTACTCTCCCTCCTGTTTGCTGATTGACTTCGTAATAATCAGCTGACTGATTCCAATATTATTTTTTAGCAGATCATCTACTCTTTCTCTGATGAGCTTTCTCGTTCCCTCTACGTCTCCTTCCAGGAGCACTTTGTCAATGCACTCTTTCATGAGCTCTCTGATCAGGAGGCAGTTATCCCTTCGTACAGTTTCAATGCCCTTCGTATCAATCCTTCCAGGATCATTTGCTGATGATTTTGCACATCCTGCATACCTTTTCTTATTCATAAGCACAAATGGATGGTAGACTTTTTCAAACTCCAGGGTCAGCGGGTTTGGAAGACGGTTGGAAACAAAGAGAGATATGCTGTTTCCTATCTCGAAGGCCTGCTCCAGCGTAATTCCCGGCTGCGTGACCATAACCGAGTCTGTGTCTCCATAGGCCACGAGGAGTTTCCACTTCTCTGAGCCCTGAAACCCGCTTTTGTTAATTTCTTCATTGTACTCTCCTTCTACAAGCTCTTTTGTTTTTTTCAGTATTTCTCTGCCAAATCCTGTGACACTGCGGGATATAGGGATGCACGCGAGCCCGGTTTTGGCAGCACCTGTAAACCCATAGACAGAGTTAGCTGATACCTTCAGCGCAAGCTGCCTGGCGTTGAGTGATGCCTTTAGTTCAGGGTCTTTTGTGTTTTTAAGTTCTTCTCTAACGGCTTTTCTTCCCTGGAGAAGGTTTGTTAGTATCACAGGCAGTATTCCTGGCTTTACCTCGTTCCTAATGAAGTAATCTCCTGTTGGCGACTCTATGTACTCATTCTTCTCCATTTTCAGCGCTTGTTCTTTGCTCAGCAGTGTTGTATAGCACAAGTTGTATGCCATAATGATGGAGGGGTATAGAGACGCATAGTCCAGCACAACCACGGGGCTGCTATAGAATCCTCTTTCAGGCTCCATTACATATCCGCCTTCGTACGTCTCTTCCTGTCCCTGGACATTTGGCAGAATGTAGTTGAGTGTCTTAGCCTGTCTAAGAAGCTGCGACATGACCCGAATTCCCTGGCCTCTGTTAACCAAGTAGTCAAAAGGCACTCCGGTGACTCTTGCGAGCTCACAGTAGTTGATGAACAGATTTTTAGTGAAAAGAAGACGCATCGGAAGATACGTATCTTTGAGACAGTAGATGGCCAGTCTTTTTCTCGTTTCATCTGTTCCGTTGTAGAGCGTTTTAATTTGTGTGTAGTGCACATCTTCTTTCTGCTCTCCCAGGAAGTGCGCACTGACTGCATTGAGCGAATAGCTGTGCAAATTAAATTCTTTTTTAATGATATCGAGCATGTCAAAAACCATTCTGCCAGGGACAGAAAGAGTGGTGGGCGCTGTGAATGTGCTCGTGCTTCCATTGCCAGATCCTTTGCTGCTGTTCTGCGAGTTCTCAGGTGTTTTATTTTGGTTTCTGTTTTGGGCTGCTGGCTGCGAGCAGTGCACAGCCTCCCCTGTCCTGGAGAAGTATTTGAACTTTTCGAGAGATAGCGCATTGGCTCTATTCAGAAGGTACGGCATGTCAAACTGTGTGATGTTGTATCCCGTGAGGACATCAGGGTTCGTGGATGCAACCCACTGCGACCAGCCCATGAGCATTTCTCGCTCGTCTTCAAATGTGAAAACCGTAACGCCTGGGATGGGATTGATGGTTTTTGTGCAAAATAAAACTTTTTCCACAATTGCCGGATTTGGATATATAGAGATAGCATTTCCTATCTGCACAACAGGATCTATCAGGGGACTCGGAAACCTGTTCCCCTCTCCTATGCACTCAATGTCCAGACTGAGTATCTTGATGGGTGGCAGCCTGGGGATGTTTTGGATGGGGAAGATTGCATTGTGATTTACCTCGAGTTTGATTACGTTCTGCTCCTGGCGGACTACCTCACTCACATTGCGCGCCTCCACGTACCCCATGCCAACGATTCCCTTGTCCACCATAAACCTGATAATGTACCCCACGCTTGCTTCGAATATAATTCTGTTTTTTTTCTTGTGGCTACTGCTCTTTGATCTGTCTGCTTTCTCGAAGTAGTCGCGAACTGCTGCGCTAGCTGATGCCATTGCCTTTGGGTCTCTGATGAATATCTGGAGGTACTCGTTTGCTTCTTCTGCGTATCCGTATATGTTTGACTTTGTGACTGTTTTTACTTCGTCTATTTCTTTGTGTGCTTTTCTTAGTGCATTTTCATCCACTTCTTCATCTTTCATCTTGCTTATGTAGAAGTAGTGGTGGAACCCTTTCAGGGTGCATTCTACCCCCGCCCCTGTCTTTGTCTTGCCCTGCAGATGGACAAGCGGTCCGTTCTCTGTGTTGCTGTAGTGAATGTGTAAAGGAAGAAAAACAAGGCTACAACTGTGCATGGGAGCGTGAAAAAAGAGAAAATAAAAATACCAATTCGCAGGAAATTAGCAGCCATTCTTTCACCGCTGTGGAGAAATAATAGACATAGCGTGCATCTCATAGACTCGTCATCGCAACCTAAGATATCTCCATAGCTCCTACAGGTAATAAAAAGTTAGTAGATAAAGTATCTGCGTAAAAATAGCAAAGAAATAATAATATAAGCTACTCTCTCATACAGCCGTAGATATTTATGGAAAATGTAGAGCTAAAGAAAAATAAGTGCAGTAGAGGAGCGATCTCTACCGGATAAGAGCGCAAAAGAATAGTAGTGTTTAATCTGCTGATTTATTAGCTTACTCCTGGGCGGGTTCTTCCTCTGCGGACGCCTTCTCTTCTTCCCAGTCTTCTTCGCTGTCTCTCTCTTCCTCTTTCATCTTCTCTTTCTCTGCAATGCCTGCTTCTATCTCTGCAGGGTCTCTGTAGAAGTATGAGTCTGCAAGAAGGCGGATCTCCTCGTCCAGGTTGATGTCTCCCTGCATGTACTGCACAAGCTGCCCAAGAATGAAGAAAATTGCTCCTATTGATGTTGCGGATCTGTTGTTGCATGGAATGATGCAGTCGATCAGCTCAATGTCGTTATCCGTGTTGGCCAGGGAAATGCATGGAACGTTGATGTACGATGCCTCGCAGATTGTCTGTTTGTCGGTGAATGGATCAACTGTGATAATTAGCCTGGGCTCAGTGATTCCCTTTGTTGAAGACTTGTTGGTGAATGTTCCTGGCACAAAGTTTGTTGTAATGTGCGTGGCGCCAACTGCTCTGGCGAAGATTCCTGCGGGCTTGTATCCGAACTTCTTGCTGCTTACAACTACAATGTCTTTTCTGTTTTTGTAGCTCACTATTATCTGCGCAGCAAGCACGAGTTTGTCCCAAGTCTTCTGCAGATCAAAGACGAACACTTTGTCTGTTCTGCGGCCAAATGCATATTCTGACATTTTGTGGTTCAAGCTCTGTCCGCCCAAGTGGCAGGTTGCTGCTATCATTAGCTTAGAGTAGTCTGTTGGTATTGGTATTCTAGCTGCACACATTTTTCTCCAGGGGGAAAAGAAAAATAAGAAAAAACGAAACAGAGAGCCAGAGAAAAGCAAATATAAAAATGCAAAAATAAAACAGAAATTAGCTGGGAAAGATAGGGGATGGCAGAGGAGAATGGAGGAAAAGGGCAGAGTAGAGATGAGTACAGCGGGATGACGGCAGAAGAGAAGAGCGAGTATTTAGAAGGTAAGCTGGATGTAGTGAAGAGAGCCTGCATGGAAAAGGAGAGAATATGGAGGAAA
Source organism: Nematocida minor (assembly GCF_024244105.1). Lineage (NCBI taxonomy): Eukaryota > Fungi > Microsporidia > Nematocida > Nematocida minor. The sequence continues at coordinate 5,650 of NW_026250387.1, read as the reverse complement.
GAGAATGAGAGCATAAGAGAGGAGAGGATAAGAACAGGGGAGAGAGAAGATGCCATGAAAAAGGAGATAGCTCGGTTGCGAGAGGAGCTGAGAGAAGAAAAGGCAGAGAATAAGATGAACAAGCGGATGAAAGGAGAGAGATACTCGCTAGAAGCTAGGCCAACTCTTAGCCAAGAGGCTGCTAAAGAAAATAGTAGTATCAGCCAAATGATCGCTAGTAAAATTGGTGCAGAAAAAAACGAATCCTCTCTCTCACAGCTGGGCAGATCTGCTCTTTCTTTGCACACGTCTAGCAATGACGGGGCATCTGCTCTTCCAATCGAGTGGATTCTCTCGCATTTCAAGGGAGAAATAGTATTTGGTCTCACGGGTTTGTCTCCTGGGAAGCTGAAAGTCTTTGGAAGATTTTTCAAGAGAGAGTTCGACTCTTTGTACAACAAAAGGGAAGTTCTCATGGGAATTGAGGCAGTTGGGAAGAACACAAAACATCTCATAAAGTGCCTTCTTTATCTGTCTGATAGGCCTGAGGTAATATCGCACCTGCTTCCGTATGTGTTTATGAAGCACATTGTGCCAGATGGGAGGCTGTACATCAAAGAAATTGTTCACATTTTGTACAAGGTTGGAATAACGTCTTTCCTTTTTAGCGCAGACACAATTGAAGACGTAAAAACCTTTTTCAACGAGTGCAAGGAGTCGAAGGAGCTTCTTTTCCTTGTAGAGTCGCTTGCCAAGCGCAGCCCCAGGGGAATATCTCGGCTTATTTCTGAGGAGTACATGGTAAGCATATCAAAAACACACAAAGAAACAGCAGCACGGATAATTCGGCTGCTGAGCGGGTGCGGGGCATACTCTGGGCCATCAGAGGCTTTTATCGCTCTGCACGAGCCGCCTGGTGCATCGCCGTACGAATCACCAAATGGCGAGCTTTCATTCTTTCTCTAGGAAGACAAAGTATCCAGAGAAATAGAACTGTTCTAAATAAAACACAATAGCACACAAAAACAACAGAAACTGCTAAACGCCTTACTATGTTCATTATTCCTCAAAGCAGCAGTAATCAGAAGAGATTGTACAGAAGTTATTATGCTTTTTGCGATTACTCTTTAGATTTTAAACTGTAAACGCACTCCTTGCTTATGGAAGGATAAAAGTCGAAAAGACAACTTATTATTTATTAGTGATCTCTGAAATTATAAAATATTCATTTTTATTGAACTGCAGACTTTTTGTGCAGTTTATACAGTGATTAACTAGCCTTTTTACTCTAATGAATATACTCTAACTGGCTAAATGACAATGCAATACATAAAGAGCTATACCGGCAGTATATCTCGAGAGTATTCGCATGAGTCAGTTCTAGTAGATCCCCAGAATCACAGATCGCTTGTGTGTTTGCTATCATACAGTAGTGTACTAGCTCATTTACGCACCTAATATATAGCAATAATAACCTTAATAAGTGCTCTTCAACGATAAAATCCAAATTAGTTTCTTAATTTACTAAATTGATTATGCATAATCACTGAATAGTTTTACTTTTATTTTTACTTAGCTCAGATACTTCTTTGAAAACTCCTTGTAGTACTCTTTGCTTTTTTCCACGTCTCTGTTGAACATGTTCAGCCAGAAGAGAGCCTGGAAAGGTGTCGTGATCACAATGAAGTCTTTTGGATTTATTCCTGCTTTTATCTTTTTGTACAAGCTCTCATCCACTATCATCTCAAACAGCTTGGCTGCCACTTCTTCAATGTGCCCTTTTTCTATTATAAACCCATTCACCCCGTCCTTCACCTGCAGAGGCAGTCCTCCTACTCTGTAGACGATAACCGGAACCTCCTTCATCAGAGACTCAGTTACCTTCACCTCGAATCCCTCTGATGTGCTTAGCTGGCACGTAATGTACGCATTTCTTAGTATTATGTTCAGCAGCTGGTCAGAGGGAGGCAGTCTTACCTTCGTAATCAGGTGTTTTATTTCCTGGAACTTTTCTTCGTTTGTTTTTTCGCTTACCTGATTGAAGATCGTTGTGGCCTCTGGGTCATCCACACTCCCATGCCCGCACAGGACTAGCCCCACATCAAAGACCTCATTCGGATAAGATGCTTTGTACTTGCAGAAAAGCTTATAGTACGCCTCCAATAGATCGCTGATTCCCTTGGAGGGATCGAACCTTGCCACCTGCACAATGTACTTTTTAGTGAAGTTTACTGGATTTTCTCCATTGTCAAGACATATTCTGTTGAACACATTCTGGTAGTAGTCGATTGCTGATTTGTTCAGCGGCTTATTAAGTCCATCGAGCTGGTCAGTTCCTGCGGGCTGGAATATCACTTTGCTCGATGGCACATCCTTTGGAACAGCCGATGGAAATGGGTGGCTTACGAAATAATCGGCGTACTGGATGCTCTCCCACAGGAAATTCCACACATTGTCAATTGCAGAAATATTTCCATTTTCGTCTTTTTCTCCATTTATCAGCTCTCCCCGTATTTGAATGTGCGATCGGTAGATGATCAGCGTATTTGGCGAGTCTCTTCTTATCATGCTCGCGAGTCTAGCGACCTGGTGGTCGTCTAGCACCACAACTGCGCTGTTCATCACGATTCTCTTCCAGTTGGAGTTGTAGTTGCAGCTTAGCCAGCTGTCTATTTTATCTTTGTCTTCTTGTGTCATCCAGTTACTGGGTGGTTGCTCTGGTGCAAACATTTCATTTTTGTTTCCTTCATTTGGACTTGTTTTTATGTCTTCTGTTTCTGGACAATTTGCATTTTTATTTTGTGCGGTGTTCTGCAGGACATTATGCACCTTCATTTTGGTTATGCTGAAGACTGATGGCCTGGGCGTGCAGACGTACCACGATGCATCTACGCCCAGCATTTGCATGAATCTAATGAGCGAGTGTCTCATCAGTGCCACTCCGCCCCCCTGTGCGGTTGAGCTGAAAAATGTTATCTTCTGCTGTTTTTGATTGATGGTCTCTGCTGCCTCCAGAAGATCTTTCATCAGAAGATCGCCTTTTTCTCCAATTGACACTTTGTAGTCTTCCAGGGAGCAGTACCAGATGTGCTCGCTATCCACCCCGACTTTGTTGCTCTCTTCGATGGTCAGCTTGGGGAGGTTTTCGTGCTTGAAAAGGTCTGCACACTTTCTGGCAAGCGTTTCCGACTGCTGGTCAAGCGGGGCGCAGTTCCCAGAAAAAAAGCTGGGAAGAATGTCGTACTGCATCCACATTATAGTCTTAATTCTGTCTCCAAAGTCATTTGCCTGGAGAATGTCTGCGGAGAGCCCGCACCCCATTATTTTTACTGTTTTTCCTTCGGTGTACTTCTTCAGCCAGTCGTCTATCGCTTTTATCAGAGCTTTGCATAACTCTTTCAGTATTTCATCGCTGAAGTTGTTCAGTGCCAGCGTGTCCTGGTACGTGCTGCACTCGTTCTTTGCCTCCTCCAGGTCGATTACAGGAGGAGACTTAGAAAATATGCGAGTGACCTCTTTTTTATCTTTATCTTTGTTTTGATTTATCTGTTTTTTGCTTTCCTTGTCTGTGTGCGCGTTAAGGGCTGCAGCGAGATTTGGAGCCAACTTCACTTTTTTTTCAAGGACTATGTGCATGCCCTTTAGCGCATCTGTTTCCGGATCGCCTTGAGTTGACGGAGACTGCGATAGCTGCGGGGACATCCCAGCGGGTGATGACGCGCTGTGGTCGTCATCGCTGTTTATGATGGGGAATGTGTAGTTTTTTGTTCCTAAAACGAAGAATCCATCATTTATCGTGATGCTCATGTTTAGTGATGGAGTCTGGGGGGCAACCCCCATTGCAATTCCTAAGAATATAGGTCTATGCACCATCCTGTGTTTCAACGCTTTCTGCTCCCGCTTATATAGACCGACCGATGTCTAACCAATTATCGCATGAAACAGAAACTGGCAAGTCAGGTTCGAGAGAAAAGATCGACTAATAAGGAAAATAACGGTGGGAGATATTCTGGCATGAATTTATTTTTATTTTTATTTCTGTGCTACTGATGTGTGGGGAAGACACTTTCATTCTTAGCTCGTAGATGTGTCTATTTTTATATTCTATTCTTTTTCTTCTTCTTGTGTTTAATGCATTACCTTCTCTTCTGTTACTGAATCTATCGTCTAATCTGTGAGACATTCTCTGTGCTATTCATTTATTGTCTATGTGTTAGCGAGCCACTCTACCATTTTATCTACTTTTCCGTACCAGGTGTCTTTTATTTTGAGATCTGCTATTCCTTTGGCAATTTCTGCTACTTCTTCATTCTTTTTTACATGTGAGTTGTATGCTGCGTGCAAGAAGCTTCTTCTGTCTTCCATCTCTGGCTCTTTCTCTCGCTCGCTGCCTATTCTCAGCACCTTTACTTTTCTGAGTATTTCTCTCTGCATTTTCTCTACATCAATATTAAACCGTAAGTAAATGATTTCTTTACACCTTCTTTTCATAAAAATAGAGTACAGCATGATGGCTCCAAACAAAACAACAAAATACGGGCTATAGCACGATAGAGCACAAAATACCAGGCTAGCTACCACACTCTCCAGGGTTCTTATCTCTCTTATCATAAACAGCGATAGAACTGCACTCCCCACCACGCCACCAGTTAGTTTTGATATGGCTACGGCGATAATAAAAACGAGGAATCCGACTATTCTTTTTCTTTGTATGAACTTTCTGTACGGCTCGTAATACTTCTCTCTGTCTTTTTCCAGCTTTTCATTCACTCTCTCCACACACGCTCTGCACAGATGGCTTGTGCTTTCGTGTGTGCTCTTCTGTTTTATTTGGTCTTTGTTGAGTTTCAGCCATTGCTCCTCCTCTGCTCTTTTTTTTTCATTTTCCATTTCGTTTCTCTCTTGGCAGACTGCGCACAAGATTCTTCTCTCTTCTGTCTTCTGATACTTTCTGTACACCTCTCTGTTCTCTATGAAAATAGGAACTAGCTCATCGCCTGCCATTCTGAAATACGACTGGCACTCTTGGCAGTACACTGTCCCCGTGAGAGCCGTTATTCTCTTGGACATGCAGTACGGACATTTCTTTTTCATTACTCTTTATTTTTTCTAGCAGAAATCTGAGCATTTTGAACACTTATAATTTCCTCAGCACTGGCGCAGTTGGAGTACGCCTCGAGAAGATCTCTGTTTATTTTGAGAAATTCTGGGCCGTATGCAAACGGCTCTAAAACTTTTTCAGCATCTTCTTTGAATCCGCAGATGTACAAAGCAGCACAAAAAGCCTCTGCGCAGTTCAGTTTGCACGGTCTTCCATAGTTGACTGTATTAGCGGCCACTAAGTACGGTAGCAGTCTGTTTCTCATTGCAGGAAGCGTGCTGAAATTTATCTCCTCCAATCTATTCCACGAGCAATCCACAACGGCAAGACCGTATTTTTCAATATATTTTCTATCAGCTGGAGAGACCGTCTGTGTGCCCTTTGGGCTAAGGACAAGCCCGCCGAATCTTCTTGTTGGCTGCAGTGCTTTAGCGTATTTTTGCTTTACCAGCTTCTCAGCTGAGCACATTTTTGCAAAGCACTGTTTCATATCGAATGAGTACAAGTATGGCATGAAGAATAAAAAATAATTCATTCTTCTTTTATGTTTTGCACTCTAGGAAAATCTTT